>NC_060276.1:13250798-13401847 GCF_021613505.1 Equus quagga
AAAAAAAAAAAAAAAAAAAAAAAAAAAAAAAAAAAAAGGGGTTTAAACCACCATAGTGGTACGATGTGGTGACAAAAAAAAAAAAAAAAAAAACAGCTACCATTTGTTAAGCATCAACTGTGACCCAGTCCCCAGCTTAAATAGTTTCCAGGCATGACTCTTAATTCTTAACCGCAACCCTGCAAAGTAGGTGGGTATTTTCCTCATTTTACTACAAAGGGAACTGAGGCTCAAAGAGGTTAAGTAATGAGAGAGAGTTCCCCAGTTAATGAACCTTGGAGCCAGTCTTTAAAACAGGTCCATGTAATGCCATACTATCCCAGATATAATAGATTTTGAGCAAATTTGGTTTGTCGATTGGCTGATTGTTACTGTTCTGATTGCAAGATCTTTATATATTTACAATTCTAATGTGAGAAGTTGGTAGTCTTTGGTTACTATCATTCCCAAGCAGGTGTCTTTATGTTCCAATAGCAATTCTATGAATGCTTTATGCTCAATAGAAGCACAATTACTGTTTTGATACAATATAACTCACTCTCCTTAAACATTTTTTACATGAGCACATATTCACAATTCATCTAAATGACATAGAAAACTTAGAATCTCAGTTAAAGTTATGGTTTCTCTCAGATGCTCAAACTTCCAAGCATCCAACTCAAAATTACAATTTCAACTCATTTCAATATAATAAAATAATCTGACCTTATAGACATATTAAAGCTGACTCATAACACTCATAACTCGTGAAAATATCCAAAATCACATTTCAAGCATTAGCTTCAGTGTTTTCTAACTACATTGTTTTTATATAGTAAACTTTTATATTCTGGACTGAAAATTCTGTAATCCAGCTGTTCCCAAACTTTAGTGTGTACCTTCAGTATCCTCTGTGAAAGTGGTTAAAATTTGAGATTCCCCGCAGATTTGGTGGGAACTCGAGAATCTACATTTTACCAAGTACTCCATATGATTCTGGAACAGGAAAACCACATATATCTCACTTAGAGAAATCCTCCTGTCCACATTCGTCTTCACTAATTCTCTTCCCAGTCTTCATTTTTGTCCTTCCCTCACCAGCCTCCCACATCCACATACAGGAAGTTGAGTGCATATTACTTTTCAAAATTTTTTGCTGTTTAGGTATAATTTACATACAGTAAAGGGCTCAGATCTTAAGTAGACAGTTTGATCAGTTTTGAAAAATGCATACATTCATGTAATCTATATTCAAGATATGGAACATTTACATCACCCCAGAAAATTCCCTTATGCCCTTTCCTAGTCAGCACCCGTCTGCTGCCAGAAGCAGTCACTGAACTTATTTCTGTCATTGTAGGTTAGTTTTACTTATTTTAGAACTTCATGTAAATGGAAATATTATAGTATGTGCTTTTTTGTGTCTGGCTTCTTTCACCTAGAATAATGTTTTTGAAATTCACCCATGTGTCTGTGTGTATCAGTAAGTCATTACATTTTATTGCTGAGTAGTATTCTATTGCATGCATATGTATGCCAGTTTCTTTACCTATTCTCTCATTGAGGATTGTCTGGACTGTTTCTATGTTTGGCTACAATGGGTAAAGCTTCTATAAACAATCAAACCTTTTTGTGGACATAAATTTTAATTTCTTTTGGACAAACACCTAACAGTGAAATTATTTGGTCATAAGATTGATATAAGTATACCTTTTAAGCTACTGTTAAATCAATTCCTATCATTTTACACTCCCACCAATAAGAGTCTGATTGTTCCGCGTAATTACCAACATTTGGGGTTGTCAATTATTTTCATTCTACCTATTCTTGTGAGTATATAGTGGTATTACATTTTGGTTTTAATTTGCATCTGCCTGATGACTAATGATGTTGAATACTTTTTCATGTGTTTAGTGGCTATTTGTATATCTTCTTTATTGAAGTATCTGTTCAAGTGTTTTGCCTATTTTTCACTAGGTTTTTGTCTTATTATTGAGTTGTTCACAACAACCTCTCATTATTCTTTTAATGTCTGTAGCATCTCTAGTGATGTCCTCATTTCTGTTTATTATACTAATGCTTTGTATTTTGTCTCTCTTTTTCTTGATCTGTAGTGCTAGTGGTGTAAAACTGTATTAATCTGTTCAAGAAATCAACTTTTGGCTTTTGCGATTATCTGTTTACTATGTCGTTGATTTCCTTTCTTGTTTTTATGATGTCCCTCCTTCTACTTATTTGGGATTTAGTTAGTTCTTCTTTTTCTGGTTTCTGAAAGTGGAGATATAAATCATTTATTTTACAACTTTCTTCTTTTTGAGTAAAGGCATTTAAAGCTTCACATTTCCCTATAAGGACTACTTTAGACTCACTTCATTTTTTGATATATTATACATTAATTATTGAAGTCAAAGTATTTTGTAACTTCCTTTTTGAAATTTCCTTTTACCCATGACTTATATATTAATTAATTTATTTAATTTGTTACTTTATTAATAAAAAGTGCTTATTTATTAATGAGATATTTGATTTCCAAATTTGGGGGGGTGGTCTTTTTATATTCTTGATATTGATTTCAAACTTGATATTTTTGTAGTCAGATAACATCTTCTATTTGATTTTGACCCTTAGAAATTTATTTAAACTTGTGTTATAGTTGAGCATATAGTCTACTTGGTGAATATTCCATGTGCCCTTGAGAAGAATGTGTTTCCTGCAATTGGTTAGAGTAGTGTTCTATAAGTTTTGATCAGGTCAAATTGATTGATAGTGTTGTTCAATTCTATATTCTGATTTTTTTGTCTACATATTCTATTGATGCCTTAAAGATGAGTATTGAAACCTCGAACCATGATTGTAGATTTATCTATATTTTCTTTTATTGCTATCAATTTTTGCTTTAAGTATATAGTACCTTTGTTAGTAGATGCAAACACACATAGGAATTTATATTCTTGATAAATTGACCATTTTATGATTATGAAATTTCCTTCTTCATCTCTGATAGTATCCATCACCACGAAGTCAGCCTTATCTGATACTGGTACAGCCGCATTATCTTTGTTAGGCTTAGTGTTTGCAATATGTATATTTGCCATTGTTTGGTGTTCATCCTCTGTGTCTTTATGTTTAAAGTGTGTTTCTTATAAATAATGTATAATTGAGTCTTGCCTTCCAGTCCCCAAATTCTGCCTTTTATTTAAGGTTTTTAGACCATTTATGTTCATATCATAATTATTCATATGTTTGGATTTAAATCTTCCATTTTGGTGCTTTGTTTCTATTTGTCCAATCTTCTCTGTGTCCCTTGTTTCTCTTTCCCAGCATTTTTGCAGTGAATCAAGTATTCTTTTCATATTATATTCTTTGTATTACTTTTAGCAGTTTCACAAGATTACAGTGTGCATCTTTATCTCTGCTACTTTCAATATATATTCTATTACTTCCAAAACAAGGTAAGAAATTTGCAGCGTTGTTCTTTAAATTACCCCACTCACAACTTTTATGATTGTTTTCTCATATGTTTTATTCTAGGTATGCTGTATACTCCCTTGTTACATTATTATCATTTTTTACTATAAACAGTCAGTGGTCTCTGATGTGATTTCTACATACACACACATAAACTCACACATACTATTTTTTTAAATAATGATCCTATATATTTACCAAAATATTTACTCCTGGTGTTTTTCATTTCTTCCTGCATAATTAGATTTCTTTGTGGTATAATTTTACTTCATTATAAAGAGCTTTTTTGAGCATTTCTGGTAGTGCTTAACTGCTGCAGAAAATTTCTTTCAGTTTCTTTTTTTCCTGAAAATTTCTTTATATCACCTTCATCTTTTTTTTTTTTTTTTTTTTTTAAATTTGGCCCCTTGGTAACAACTTTGGCCAATCTTTTTTTTTTTTCTGCTTTATCTCCCCAAATCCCCCCTGGTACACAGCTGTATATCCTAGTTGCAGGTCCTTCTAGTTTTGGCATAGGGGACGCCGCCTCAACGTGGCCTGACAAGTGGTGCCATGTCCGCGCCCAGGATAGGAACCCTGGGCTGCCACGGCATAGCGCGCTAACTTAACCACTTGGCCATGGGGCAGGCCCCCACCTTCATCTTTGAAGAATAATTTTTACTGCATATGTAATTCAGGTTTGACAGATTTTATTTTTCTTTCACCAGGTGAAATAGTATCCCATTGTCTTTTGTCTCTCATTGTTTCTGATGAGAAGCTATATATTCTTCTTATCATCATTCCACTGTATGTAGTGTGTCTGTTTTCTCTGGATGTTTTCAAGATTATCTCTTTATCTTTGGTTTTTCATAGTTTGACTCTGATGTGCCTAGTTTGTTTTATTTATCATGCTTGGTATTCTCTGACCTTCTTGGATATTTAAGATGTTGTCTTTCATAAATTTTGAAAAATTGTTGGCCATTATCTTCTCACATATTTCTTCTGCTCATTTCTCTCTTTCTTCTCCTCCAGGGACTCCAATTACTCATATGTCAGATAATTTGCTGTTGTCCCACAGATATCAGGCACTCTGTTCCAGGTTTTTTACTGTTTTATTTCTTTCTGGATACTTTCTATTCACATGTTTCCAAGTCATGGATTCTATTCTCTGCTGTATCCAGTCAACTGATAGTCCCTTAAAAAACGAATTCATTGTCTCTGATACATCCACGTTTCATTTCTAACTTTTCCATTTTTCTCTATTTATACTTCCATCTCAGTGCTGAAATTCTATATCCATTCATGCATGTTATTCCAGTTTTCCACTCGATCTTTTAAAAATTTTATCATAGTTATTTTAAAGTACCTGTTGGATAATTCCTTCATCTAGGCCATCTCTGGGATTGGTTGTATTGACTCTTTACCTCTTGAGAATGTTTCCTATTTTCTTCCTATTTTGTAAGTCTTTTGTTTTGTTTGTTTATCTAATTTCTGTTTGAATAAAAGTCACTATGGGTAAAAGAACAGAAACTGAGGTAAATTATATCAGTGTCCAAAAATGAGAATACCTTTTCTTCTATTAGGCCAGTAGTTTTTGGTTTGGGATCCAGCTACTGTTAGATTTATCTGGATCAAGTTTCGTTGTTCCTTTAGTTATATTCAATTCACCACAGATTTCACCTTATTTAAGAGCAGGATCACAACCTTCTCTTTAGCAGGGCTTTCAATCTGAATACTTGGATAGTTTGTTTCTCTTCTCCTTCCTTAACCACTTACTCCAGCATGCTCTGTAGACTGGCTCTGTGGACAGGCTCCTCCCTGGCAGGAGGGGATGTTCTCTCTTTTATCTCTTGCTCTCCACAGCAGTAGAGGGCTACTGGGTGGTACTCACTGTACTCAAGGTACTCAGTGCCTGTGGGGTTTCTCTCAGTTATTCTCCTTGCCCGATGTGTACTATGCACCCGGGATTTAGGGGACAGAGTGTCTCTCTCAGCTTTCCTGCTCTTCCTCCAATGGCAGGTGACCACTGTCTCCTACTCATTGTAAAGCTTACAGTATGGGAGGAGTTTTAACTCATATTTTCTGGGTTTTATTTACCATCATATCTTAGACTTGTGCTTGAGTACCATTATTGCAGAAATAATAGTACTCAATACAATGTTAGTAAAATAACTACTAACCACATAATATTCCAAAATTCTATGCATACTTGACTAAGCAATAATTGTACATAACGCCTAGTTAAACCCAGTCTTTCCAATTTGGAGGTCAGAGTTTGTTCATAGTAAATTTTCAATGAAAGGTCTTTGAAGAGTCAAGGGGCTATGGCTCAAGGGATAAAGTATTTGGGTATGGGAGAAAGGAAATCATTATCTGTGTCTATACATATTTAAATGCTAGGTGAGAAATTGACTCCCCTCTGAAACTTTGGAGAACCTGGAGTTATAACTCACAAAGCCAAAACAGGAAAGCTGCAATAATTGTATCAGCTTACAGTGGAGTATAACCAAATAAGCCATTGCATGATGGATTATGATTCATAAAAGGCTTTTATTTAGTACAAATGTGTCCATATTTTACTGCATATAAGGTTCCTAAACAGAGTATGAATTCATATGTTTTTCTTCAGTTTTTGCTAACTGTCGCTTTGGAAAGGATAATATAATATTAAAATACTGGGTGAGTAAAAGTGTCTGTTACATTTAAAATATAGTTCTCCTGTCTGTCTTTTTTTTCATATTTAGTGTTATGGCCTTGTTGAACTTGGGAGCCTTGTTTGTTTTTTTTCCAAATTGAAATAAGGAGTTATATGAAAGTAATATCCAATGGGAAAAACATAAAAATCACAGAACTTATATATTTTTCCAACCCTTTGTTGTTCACTGTAATGCTTTTTGGAGCATTCCTTGTGGGCCATACTTCCAAGTATCTAAAGACAAGGAAATATTAATCATTAGCTTCGTTTCACATTTTACTGGGTACATTTTCTTAGTAGATCACAGAAAATGTATTGGCCTCACTCGTATCCTATGTATTTCTAGGATAAAACTAGAAGAACTGTTCACCCATAGAATTAAATAGGGTGAATTTGTTCCAGTTATTTCTTCCATGCATCTCATTGTATTTCATCATGTAAAAAGTGATGTGATTATGGGCTTTAGTCAGAATGTTATTTTGTTCACTTAAGATTCATTCTCAGGAAGGCTGAACAAATTTGAATTTCATATGAAAGCTTTCTGTATGTGTTTCAGTAACTCTTTCCCTTTCTATCAGAGAAAAGCTTCTTGTTGGAGAGATCTGCAGATCTCCCTGTGCCTGTGGGGCTTGGACTAGCAGCAGGGGGCCCTCACTGAAGGCTACTGCTTCCTGCACCTCATTAGTGGGAAGGCCATGCGTATTTCCCAAAGAGAACATTGGCCTTGCAGTTATCCAATCCTTCCAGAAATTTGACACTGAGTAAAATTTGCCTTCATCTCTCACTAGAAAGCCACTGAGTTAAAAAAAGAAAAAACATGAATTTTATTCTTGCTAAGAGACAAAGCTTGGAGTGTACAGACCACAGGTTGTGGAGACAGACTCTAGCATTCCCCAACTCTGTGATTTGGGCAAGTTGCTTAGTCCTTCTAAGCCTCACTTTCCATATCTGTAAAACTTGAGATAAGCATAATACCTACCTTGCTGGGTTATCTATGGATTAGAGATAGGGTTTGTAATGAGTGTGACACTTAACAAATACCAGCCATTATTATGGCAGCAAAGCATTGTCTTAAAAGCAGGGACTCTGCAGCCACACTATTTGGATCCAAATCATGCCTCTGATATATACTAGCTACCACTTAGCTAAGTTGCTTAACCTCCCTATACCTCAGTTTTATCATCCAAAAATTAGGGATAATAATATTACCTATCTCATCAGTAGGACTAAATTAATTAATATATGCAAAGGACCAGTGTTTGGCACATACAGTAAGTGCAATGTAAGTTTGCTATTATTCTTTTCCATTCCAGACAGCCCAGACCAGGGCAGGCTCAGGAGATGGGAGACCACTGGAGGTCTCAACAGAATATCAGTCACTTCCATTGGTCTGTAGTAGATGGGAGGCTCTGACTTTTTGTCAAGATATGTGTGCAGATAAAGCTGGCTTTAATAATATATATCAACAAGAAGAATAACAGAAACAGCAACTATAATTTATTGTGTGTGTACTGTATGCCAAGTACACGCTAAGCTCTTTACAAATATTAACCCATTTAGTTCTCACAGTTACCCTAGGAGGTAGGTACCATAGTTATTTTCATCTTACAGTTGAGGAAACTGAGGAACAGAGAGGTTAATTGGGATTTTTAAGGTCACACAGCTAACATGCTACAGAATCAAGATTTACACTTAAGTTTTCCAGTTGCATTAAGTGCAGAGCCTGTCCCAGGTCTTCAGGCTTCCTGTGCCTCATGACTTCTTCAATTTGATGGAGTAACTGCATATGATGAGCAAAGAATTCTATGGCTGTGATTAACTCCCATGACCATTGTTTTTCTAATTAATGGTGGGTTAACTAAATTCAAAGAGGTTTTGTATACATAGGGCTCTTATTTTATAGATGAAGAAATAGAAGCCCAGAGTGTAGACAGAGTTTTCCTAAAGTTCCAAGACTAATTAGTAGGAGAACTGAGACTCAAACCCAGGATTTTTGTTTCCATCATTCCATCACATCTGTAGTTTGAAAAGTGGAAATGACAGTTTACCTGAACACAACTAAATACCGTTTCTAATTATCACTTGCAAACTCATAACAAAAGTTGCCTTATTACAATGCCTAGTCCTTACTTTTGCAAATGCAAAGTCATTCTTTGTCCATTACCAGTAATATCAATATTTTTGCAGGGAGGAGAAAAGGAGCTTCAAGCTTCCTGGGCACGTAAAAGTAAATATCACTGGGAATGCGTGCCAAATATCCTTGGTTAGGAAAGAAGCCATTATGTTATCAATAGTCTTTGCCCTAAATGGCATTTCCTTTGTTGCAATCACAAACACCATGTGTAGCCAGCTCCTCTGAAGAAGTAAAGACTTGAAATTTGTAGTGTCTGATGCTGGCAGTCTTAATGCTAAGAAATCTCACAGTACAGCTTAGGAAGAACAAGGGTGCAGTTTCTGATTCAATGAGGCATAAGGGAGATATTCTTGACCTGTGTCAACTTCTTGTGCTCTGATTGTAAGATTCAGGGAGCTGTATCCCCTGGTAAATAACCATATCATGGGCTTCACTAGCCTTCACTTGTTGCTTTTCTATTAGCAGTGACAGAGGATGTGCATGCCTCTCTCTACAGACTCAGCAGCTGTCTTCTTGCTGCCCTGTTGGTACAGTATCATTTGTGTACTCAAGATGGTCCCATTAACTCAGGAAATTGTAAAATTGGAAAAGAAAGAATGAGTGAAAAATAGGTTTTATTTTAGACATAACTTTTCCAACCCCATTGAATGCTATTATTTATTTCCCCATAGTTCAGGCTAAATAGAAATTCTATTTGGACTACAAGGCCTCTGAAATGTTTTCCAAATCAAGATGAAAAATAAAACAAACCACAACTTGCAACAAATATTGACCTATTATTCACAAAAATAAATGAATTGAAGCAAGCCATGATATGCAAGACAAATGAAACTCAAACTGGGTTTTAATAAACTTTAAAACAATTTCCATAATTTTAAGTTCACAGAAAAGTTTCAAAGATAGTACACAGAGTTCCCATATACCCTTCATCTAATTTTCCCTAATGTTAGCATCTTAAATCACTATGGTACATTTGTCAAAACTAAGAAACCAACACTGGTACATTACTATCAACTAAGCCCCAGATTTTATTTGGATTTCACCAGTTTTTCCACTAATGCCCTTGTTTTATTCCGAGGTCCCATCCAGGATACCATATTGCATTTAACTGTCATGACTTGGGCTTTGGTCTGTGGCAGTGTCTTTGTGTCTTATTGTTTTTTAGCTTGGACTGTTTGAACAGTATCTCCACTTGACTCTTGTGTCCCAAAGATAAGACCACTGACTATTCCAGCAATTCACCTCGTTTACAAATTCTGATCTCAATTTGTAAGGACCATACATGCAAAAGTCTACCTTAAAACCACCTTATGACCAACCCCAGCCCATAAACCCTGTGGGTACTCTTTGCTAACTCTCCCCTTTTGAGCCACCACCGAGACTGTCAAGGGGGTACTGTCTCTTGCTCAGCATGTTTCACATATCCAGCTTTTTATGACCAACAAGTTTCTCTGGTGGTCTTTGTGATGGGGTTTCGACAAAGGGGTCGATAATGATCTAATTCAATCATTGACTAAATGCAAGAATCCCTTCTACAACATCTGGTAAGTGTTTACCAGGTCTGTATGAACCCCATATCTCCTGTATGAACACTGCCAATGACAGGGCACTGATTGCCTCTCAAGATAATCCATTCTATCCATTTTTGGACAGCCCCTATTGTTAGAAATGGCTTCGTCAAAGTGAGCCCTAATCTGTTTCCTTGCAGCTTCTCTTCATTGGCCCTCTTTCTGTCCTCTAGAAAATCAAGATATTGGAAGGGAAGTAAGCTTCATCTACAGTCTCACTCCAGTGGTGTGGAAGGTGTCAGACACACTTGGGTGGTCCAGCTTTGTTCAAATTGTGTCACTTGATAGGTGTCTGAATTCAGCATGTGACTCAACGTCTCCTCTCCAGGCCAGGCTTATTGTGAAAATGAAATAAAATAACACATATGAAAGCACCTAACACATTGCCAGGCGCAGAGAAGACTCTTAATGATAGTTTGTCAGGATGATCAACTCCTGAATACCCAGAATGAAATGTACCATTTATGTTGTATTATATTACTATTTTCTCGGCTCTTCCCGACAGCGATGAATTCTAACATTCCCTTCTTATTAACTAATTTCCTGAAAGATTTAATTTTATTTTTCTGTTGTCCCTTTTTTCCTCGAGGCTTAATTAAGCTGTTACTGAACAGAACCAAAGTGTTAAATAACCTGAGAGGATCAACTCCTAACATTCACGAATCCCATATATCACCAACATGTGATTAGTCACGGTGTAGTGGATGGGACAATTTGGCAGGGATTAGCAACTACCCCTGCTAATCAACAAAATATGCAGATTTGGCCCTGCTCACAGCATTGATCTAAATCTCCATGGCAACACCAGGGTTAGCTATATACATGTGAAGAAGTAATTTCAAAGCTGCAAAGTATGAGAGAAATCACCGCAATAAGCATCAAGGAAAAACAACTGAGTAGTCGTCCCACTTCTTGAAGAAATTCATGCAACTTTCTATGAGTTTAGTGGTATCTTTACTGTTCCTGAGCCTCTACTACCGGAATGTTAATTGGCAATGATATAAACAGAAAAAAAGCAATAGGGAGTAGGAAAAGGTCAGAAATGATCCACAAAATATATAATCCATCTGTTTGATCAAATGACTATAAATTAGGATTATTTGCATATCTGTGTGTAGCAGGATTGTCTGGGTTAGTGTCCCACCACTTATTAGCTGTGTGACTTTAGGCTAGTGTTTAACCTCACGGTACCTCGTTCTCCTCATCTATAACATGGGATTAATAATAGTTCCTACCTCATAGAATTGTTGTAAGATTTAAATGTCAACATATGTAAAGTGTTTATAACAGTGCCTGGTCCAGAGTAAATGCTCAAAAAAACGTTAGCTGCTATTATTGTTATCACTCTCTCGTCGTTATTATTATCCTGCTAGTTGCTCATGATTCTGGAATATCGACTACTTTTCAGTTTTGTACCCTGTGAAGAAAATACACGGCGAGAAAGGTTATATTTTCCATTTTCTAATTTTGTTTGTGCTGGAAAAGAGACTTAGAAATGTCAGCACTGGAGAGGTTTTATAGGTATTATCATTTTCAATTTTAGTAAAACACTTAGGAAAATGGTAACTGTGATTCTGGTTGAGGCATAGGATCCAAGTAAAGCCACATTATTGTTTAAACTATTCAAAATCTAGAAGCAGGCGGATGCCTGTAAAATACGATGTGATCAAAATTGAATTAGTTGACCTCAGAAACTGAATCGCCTCTTGATCTAATTACTGTGTGTGTGTATATATATATATATATATATATATATATATATCTGAAAAACAAACTCAGGCCCCTGCCCCCTCATGGACCAATTTTCTTTGTGGTCTCAGCTCATTCGCCTTGCCTCTGTCTGTTGGTTGATTAGGTTTCTAGTCCAAGCAGGATAATTGCAGTAATTCAAGTTTGAATTTAATTTTCAGGCTTACATTTGATGAAAGATTATTCTAATAGATACTGGGCTACTCGCTTTGTGAAATCAAAATTGTTGCTGCCTTTTTTTTAAAATGCAAACAAAACTGCTGCCGATCACCACCCAGTGGTTCAAAAGCTTTTGGAGGCAGCCTAATGGGGCTGAAAGGGAATAAGACTAGGAGTCAGAAACCTTGGGTTTGAAACCCTGCTGGCCTCCTCTAGTATCTGATTCTTCTTCCTTCACTCCAGTGTCCTTTTTTTTATTTTTCAATCTTACACCTTTTTGTAAGCAACTACAATTCCTCTTTGAAATGAGGTAGGGCCTAAACTGATTAGTAAATAAAATAGTTGTGTGATGGTAGGCAAACCATGACCTCTTGGTGAGAGAGTTTTCTGGTATATAAAATGGAGCCAATTGAAACCTTCTCTGGCTACCTGACCCTTTCACATGATGATCAAATAAGATGATGATTGTAAAAGGGCTCTGTCAAACCTTGAAGTGGCGTATACAATCATCCCTTAGTATCTGCTGGGGATTGGTTCCAGGACCTCCATGGATACCAAAATCCACAGATGCTCAAGTCCCTTATATAAAATGGTGTAGTATTTGCATATAACCTATGCACATCCTCCTGTGTGGATCTCTTGATTACTTATAATACCTAATACAATGTAAATGCTATGTCAATAGTAGTTTTACTGTATTGTTTCGGGAATAATGACAAGAAAAAAATCTGTGTATGTTCAGTACAGGCACAACTGTCATAGGCCTTTCGATCAGCAGATGGTTGAATTTGCAGATGCGGAGGGCCCATTGTACTTCTAAAGAATTATTTTAATATCAAATATGACTAAAATATGGACCAATCTAAATACTAACCTGATTTAACTTTCCCTTTCACAAGGATCCAGTAGTCCCCTGCTTATAGTTCAATGCCTGAACTATAGTTCTGTTTTTAATTAAAACATGGCCTCACTCTAACAGGCATTTACAGGAACCTGCTCTTATCAAAATGGACCTGTCCTGCATTTCATTGCTTTGGATGCCTACTGTCTGCTTTCTAAACAGAGAAAGGGAGAGTCAGCTAATTCATTTAGCCATGAAACTATCATTTTTTGAGTCCCTACTCTGTCTTGATATGGGGTTCCAGAGATGAAGTCCCAGTCCTTGCCTCAGGGAGCTCACTGTTTGGCGGGCATGACAGACAGGTAGACAGAAATGAGTATTATAAATGCCATAATAGGTGTGTGTGTAGGGTGCTATCGAGCAGAGAAGAGGAACCTGTGTCTTTACATGGGGATTGTTGGGAAAGGTTTCCCGGAGGAGATTATGCCTGAGATAAATCTTGAAGAGCTTGCTGAGTGGGAAGGAGTAGAATTTTCTAAGATGTGGCAGTTGGAGTGGCTAAAGGGCTGGAGGGGGTGTTTGGGGAGGGTAAGCACTTTGGTATGTCTGAAATACATTGTGTCTGAGGCAGGAGGTAAGGGAGACAAGGAAGTCTGGGGCCAGTAAATGGATGGCTTGTAAGTGGGGAGCCCCTGAGACTTGTTAACAGGGCATGGCATGATCAGATTTGTTGATTAGAATTGTAGCAGTGAGCAGAGTGGTTTGATCACAGGCCAGAGAGAAGGCTATGGTGGAGTTCAGGCAAGAAATGAAATAGGAATAGGTGAAAGTCTTAATAGGAATTTAGGAAGATATTAAGAAGGTAGAACCTGCAGTACTTTGTTACTTCTTGGATGTGAGACAGGCAAGGGAAGAATTCAGGATAATGACCAAGTTGCTGGCTTGGTTGAGATGGGAGATGAGTCAGGAAAGGAATAGGATACAAGACACAACCTTAATAGCCTCAAGGAATAAAGGAAAGGAGCTGGTTTGGGGAGGTGAGTTCAGTTTTGGATTTGTTTAGTTCGAGGTCCTGGGTGGCATTTGGGTAGAACTATCCATATATAGATCTCGGAGGGGCTGTCTGAGCTGCTGAAGGTGAAAGGGAGGAAAAAGTTTTCCTCGACCCTCTTAGGGTCCCTGGCCGGGTCTGAAAATTAAACGAAGACAAATTAATAAGAGGAAAACATATAAATTTAATATAAGTTTTATGTGACACGAGAACCTTCATGAGGAAATGAAGAAGCAATTAGAACCAAGAATTAGACCTGAGTATTTTTATGCTAGGTTTGATGAAGAATAGACAGTCTTGTAGAAATACGAAAGGTCAAAGAGTATGAGGTGAGTGTAGTAAACTGAAGCAAACTTAGCAAGGCCTTTCTGTTAGGATTCCTCCTGGTGTCCCTTTGTCTTCAAAGATAACGATGCTCCTTTCCCCTGGGTGCGAGGAGGGTGAAGAGGACACTTCTCACATGAGGCTTTTATGACCTGTTTCAGGGGAGAAGGGAGGAGGGAAGGTCAGAGTGACTTCCTGCACTTGTCGTTTCTCAAACTCCTTCAGCTTAAAATATTCAATATGCCAAAGTGTCATATTTGGGGTAGCGTGTCCTGAACCCCATCAAAGACCATGGAGATTTTTGGAGTTGGTACAGTAGAAAAGGTCATTATTTCCTGCACTATTTATGAGGCTAAGTCTGTATTGTATTTCGAGAGTCGGCAAAATATCATCTCCTTTTATTTTTATTTTATTTATTTATTTTTTGAGGAAGATTAGCACTGCGCTAACATCTGCCGCCAATCTTCCTCTTTTTGCTGAAGAAGACTGGCCCTGAGTTAACATCCATGCCCATCTTCCTCTAATTTATATGTAGGACACCTACCACAGCGTGGCTTGACAAGCAGTATGTAGGTCCGCACCCGGGATCCAAACAGGCAAACCCCGGGCCGCTGAAGCAGAATGTTCGAACTTAACCACTGCATCACTGGGCCAGCCCCAAAGTGTCATCTCCTTTTAGAGGCCTTTCCTGACCTTCCAATCTCAATTAGCTTCTGTATTACTCTTGAATAGGATTCTGTCCTTTTGTTTTATAGCAGTGATCACAATTTATAACTACATATTTATGTTAATTGTTTACTCTCTGACTCTTCATTAGACTGTAATTTCCCTGCAAGCAGGATCACATCTGCTTTGTTCACTGCTGAATACCTACAGCTCAGTCTGGCACATAGTAAATGCTCAAGGAACATTTGTTGAACAGATGAATGAAGAGTAAATACCTAGAAAGAGGAGAATGAGGAAGAAAATTAGAGGGCATAGGTCAGAATTCTGAAGAACTCAAATGGTCAGTAAGAGGAAAATGAGATTGAGAACGAGCAGTCAAATATAGTTAGGAAGAAAACCAGGAGAACATAGTCTCGGAGAAGCCTATGGAAGAGTGTCAAGAAGAGAATGGTCAACAGCATCAGATACTGCTGGAAGGTTGTGTAATGACTGAGAAGCAGTAGTAGGATATAACAATAAGAACATTATTGATGATCTGAGTAAAAGCAATTTTTGTGTTATGGTAGAAGTAAAGACTAAATAGAGACTTCTAGTCCATATGTTGAACTAAGGTATTGCAGAAGCCCCATCTTTCCATAAAAATGTAGAAATAGTGGATAAATATTACCTTAAGTCTTTGACAATACACAAGAAAATTCAAAAGTGAAAAAGGACAATCTCCAGGTGACCGAAACAAAGCAGCAATTCAAAGCCAAAGCAAAGTGCAACAGTTGAAGCTAAATGGCCATCAGGAGTGTCAGAACTCGAGCTGTACCCTGGGGCTTAATGTGAAGCCACAGTCCTGACACAGAGCCGTGAGCTTCCTGCAGAAAACTAGGAGCCAGGAAGTCCTGCCCAGTTCAAGATAAATCAGGACTCCAGGCCTAGGGATGCAGAATGTAGGCACAGTGTCCATTCTGGGATTAGACCATAAGAAATTGAAACCCCACTTCTGAATTTGTACTAAAAATCTGGGAAATTAAAGGTAAAAGCAAAACTGACCTGGATCCAGTGAAATCCATAGAGTGCTGGCAGAAAAGGAACACAAAACTATAGAGATAGACACCTACTATCCAGGGTTCAAGTGGGACTTCTACAGAAAACAAGTCTCCTGCTGATGTTGAGCCCACAGTCAAATTTATAGACCAAGAAGAGAAATAGACCATTTCAGGGAGAGTCAGCAGCGACAATAAACAGGGTAATCCCTATTTCTGAAAAGTTGGGGCCGGCCCGGTGGCGCAGCGGTTAAGTTCGCATGTTCCGCTTCTCGGCGGCCCGGGGTTTGCCGGTTCGGATCCTGGGTGTGGACATGGCACTGCTTGGCATGCCATGCTGTGGTAGGCGTCCCACATATAAAGTAGAGGAAGATGGGCCTGATGTTAGCTCAGGGCCAGGCTTCCTCAGCAACAAAGAGGAGGACTGGCAGTAGTTAGCTCAGGGCTAATCTTCCTCAAGAAAAAAAAAAAAGAAAAGTTGTATAAGGCAATATGAAAGAGACTTTAACATAAATATCTTCAAAATTTTCAATAGGATCAAGGCAGGACTAGGATCCATAAGGTATGAGCAGCACATTGTGAAAAACTAGCAGACACATTAGAAAAGATGAAACAGAAATTGTGAAAATTATATATGTGTGTATGTATGTATATATTCATATATAATTTTTAATATATATTATTGTAAAATATATAATATATGTATGTATATCAATGAAATAAAAACAGAACCAAACAATAGACTAAACCCAACTAGAGGGGTGATTAGTGAAGCACTCAGATTCTACACAGAAAGATAAAGAGATGGAACTAGGAAAGAGAAGTAAGGAGACATGAAGGAGAGAATGAAGTCTCACATACACCTAATGGAAGTTTCAGAAGAAGAATAGAGAGAGATTTAAGGAGAGCCAGTGGATGGGGGGTTGATGGCTAAATTTCCAGAATTGAAGAAAAACAGTTGAACAATTGAAGGAGCACAATTGAAGAGGAATGCAGTGAGTAGGAATATTTTTAATGTTTTAAATATATTCAAATATCAACCAAATATGAGTTGTCCCTCTCTAAAAGGGACATTGAAATTTATATAGAGAAATTACTAGGAATATATGTGTAGACACACACACACACACATAATATAATATTTAATAAAATCAGAGTGCATGGTGAATGTGAAGTAAGGAAGTGGGGATTGTTGGTAAAGACAAGTTCTTTTCAAGAATTTTGGCTATGAAGGGTAAGAAAGATTGAAGAGGAGCTGAATGAGCTTGTCTGACATATTAATTTATGCTATATGAATAGCAAATTCAGCTCAGCAACCTTATGTGTAGATTTGCATGCACACACATTCATAGAGCCAGTAGTATAAAATGGCAGCCGACTTTAGATTGAGGGATTTTCCAAAGCTGTTCCTTCACTTGAAGCCACTCCAGCAGCCCGTTCAGTCATTTAAAATGTCACCGTTAGAGGCGCTCTATTTTAGTATGTATAATATTGCCTCCATAAGATCCCTATTAGAATGAGCCATTTCCTGCGGCAAGTGGGGGGGGGGGTTCATGAGGACATATTAGTGCTCATTAACCCAGCACTGATGAAAGTATCTGATTAACTAGCTATCTTACTGGAAAGCATTGGCCCAGGGATGGGATGCAGGAAGGACAATTTTAATGAAGGAGAAGAACTAGGACAGCCTGGATCCTAAAGTCTTGTCCGGACAAGCAGGTTCCTTTGGGGCCTCATAAGGACAGTAGGCATCTGGGCTGAGGTGCTGGCTTTACAGCATTGCCGGAGGCCTGCCTGGAGTGTACACACATGTACACACACACACAAATGTACACACACTATGTTGTTTTCGTTCTTCTTATAGTGAGATAGGGCACTATTGTTTTCCTTAACAACTCTGTTAAGTATATATTTTTTCAGACCAAAGGATACCAAGATTCTGATAGAGAAAGTAGGCACTGGTATTTTAGGGGCAGGAAGAAGAATGCAGTAAGTAGGAAGATTTTTTAATATGTTTTCAATATATTCAAATACCAACCAAATCCCAGTTGTCCTTTTCCAATAGGAATACTGAAATCTACATAGAGGAATTACTAGGATTATCTAGCCTGGACAGTCATCATTCCATAATCTTTAATTCATTTGTTAGCTTGAAGTTTTATGATCATCATAATAAAATTATTTAATAACTGCCCACATGCAAATCTCTGGTCTCCAAGCTCACCCCAGTTATTGCAGGAGGAGAATGCCTGACTCACTGTGGCATACGTGCCAATTTAATTTTTATTTTGATTGGCATCTTTCCAAAGGGATTACTTCTACTAAACCCTCTGCTGATGGCAGTTGTAAATCGATAAACTATTATATACTTGAACATCACCATTGACAATATGTCCCGAACACGATCAGTGGGAAAGGGAAGACAATTGGTTTACAAGCAAGAAATAAACAACTCACACATGTCCATCAGAATATCCACATAGCACATTTTATTTCTCCTGATACCCAGAATGCTTCATGACCTGCCAGTAATCAATATTTCACAGAAAAGTACACTCTTGGAGAGTGGTTACGCTGGAAGATCAACTCGTTGCCAAGTGATTTGAAGTGTTAGGGCATAAAAAATCCAAGGTTTCGTAAATCCTCTCAGCTGAGGGGAAGTAATATGGCCTGGTAAGAAGTATTCAGCACCAGGAGTCAGTTTAACCCAGATTTGAAGTCTGGCTTTATCCAATTTCATTCCCCAACTTCCTAGCTCTTCCTCATTCTCCAAAATTCATCTTCAGTGAGATGGTTTTGTGTGTGTGTGGTTTTTTTTTAAAGTTTGGCACCTGAGATAACAACTGTTGCCAAACTTTTTTTTTTATTTTTTTGCTTTTTCTCCCCAAATCCCCCCAGTACATAGTTGTATATTTTAGTTGTGGGTCCTTCTAGTTGTGGCATGTGGGATGCTGCCTCAGCATGGCCTGACAAGCGGTGTCATGTCCGCGCCCAGGATCCGAACCGGTGAAACCCCAGACTGCCGAAGCGGAGCACGCGAACTTACCCACTCGGCCACGGGCTGGCCCCCAGTTTTGTGGGTTTTTTCCTTTTTCTGAAGCTGACTCCAATTCCTGCCCTCCTGTCCCCAGAGTTAGCTGTGTCTGCTTTTGTGTGCCCACAACACTTTGGACATTTGGTACTACTCTTACAGTGTTTAATCACATTTGTGTTTTAGTTATTTTCTTTACTTCTCTTTCTCCTCCACTCGAGGCCAGGGACAATCACTAGAGAGTCAATAGAGCACTTTTAAGAACATGGGATATGAAGTCCCAATGCCTGGGTTTGAATCCATTTGGCTCCACCACCTCCTACCTGAATGGACTCATTAACCTCTCTTAGCCTCAGCTTCTTCATCTGTAGAATGAGGATAAGCTCATGAGGGTGTTGTATTAAATGAGTGAATAAGGATACAGTACTTAGAATAGTGCCTGGGATATAGGTAGTGCTCAATAAATAAATTATAGCTATTAGTACCTTTGCATCCTTCAGGGGGTAGCTCAGAAAATGGCAAATTGTTTGCAGTCAATTCCAAACGAATGCACAAATGAATGAATGAACAATTTGGCCCAGGACAAATTCATTTAACATCTCTTGCCTCAGATCTCTTCTCTAAAATGAGACTGTTAATTGAGCATCAAGGCCCCTGTTAGGAAATCAGGTTCTAAAATTGCTTGAGGTCTTCAGTGGTTGCAGAGAAGTTACTAAATAATTTCAGTCTCTTTCTACTTTTAGCTGTTTGTCAGAAGGGAAACGTTAGAGCAAGTTAGTTCGAATGGATACTGGAGAACCCCCTGATTGCAAAAGGATAGTCATGGGCTGCAGACCGTGGAAGTAAATACACTGTGTGTAATATTTTTCTCTCTTTTGGCTGAACTCAAGCTTCCTGTAGCTGAAAGCAGATGGCAGACAAAAAGCTTACAGTGTGGAAAGCCAGTTTTCTCTGTATGGAAAGAGCTGAGAGAATTGGGAGTGCCTTAACTTCTTATCTCTGCTAAGTAGTGATGCAGATAAAGGCCAGTAAGTGTCCTTTGGGTCTCATAGCATTCCAAAGCCCCAGATTACCTGAGTCAGACCAGGTCCTGTGTCAAAGTGCTCTCTGTGCTGAGGCACTAAGAATGACATTAAACAGTGATTTATAATTATTTAATTTTAGTGAGAAAGGTAGTGATGCTTTCTTTAAATATTGTTCCAAGAAGTTATTGTTAAAAGTGTGTGAACTATATTCATAACTATAACAGGTCATATCCATTAGGTCATACGCTAATAGGTCATATCTAGTCTTGTTTGTTTTGTTTCATAATTCAATTTTGTTTAAAAAAAGAAACAAAAAACATAACTGAATTGAAAGTCATGCCATATTCCATCTTTTTCTGTTACCCAAGCTAAGAGACAGCCATATCCAGGCACCACTGTTCAGTGACCTAAATTTCAGACCCAGTGCCAAGGAGGAAACAATCGTATTTAAAGGGCTTGCTTTGTACACATGATTGCCTGAGATTCTTTAGTTTAAATACTGGCACTGCCACCTGGGTACAGGCCAGGAAACCATAGATATATCACTTAGTCTCTCTAGACTTCACTTTTCTCATCTGTAAAGTGGCAATAATGATAATACCTACCTTACAGGTTGTTGTAAGGGTTAAAAAATAGTGTTACAGCACTTAATTTGCTTGTCCAATTACAGCCACAGCATTGATTGAGCGTTATCACTATTTGAAACCCAGTTTTGGCAAAAAAAAAAAAAATCTTAAGCAGAGTGGAGAGTTTAAAAACCATCTAGGGCATCTGCACAGTTCTTAGGTAGATCATGGACTTGTCCTTCGTCCCCTCCCTAGAATCTGGAGGAAACCATTTCCTCCAAATTCAGCATGTTCTCCTGCCCAAATCCTGGTTGGTGTCCAAAAAGAGAAGTGTTAAGACTCTTAATCCCGAGAGAGCACTGAAGTAGTTTCCCGTTATCTCTCTGCTCCTTTAAAAAATGACAACTGTTGATAGACAATTGGTGGAAGCAGTGCCGTTGGCAATCCAGAGTTCCCTGTGCTGGTTGCGAATCCTGCCCCCTTATCCTAAGTAATAATGAACATTAGATCATTTGCAAATACTGCGTTCCCTTCCTCAATCTTGAGTTTAGGTCATCTTCCTCAAGAAATCCTATTTCTTGAAACAGCTTAGATCCAGAAAAATTACTGATTGTCTGCTTTTGCCTCAAATCCTCCATCATGTTTTTCCTAGCTTTTCATTTAGATGACTTAGTTCACCAGGCAAGAAATGAACCCAGTGTTATAGATATTTTGCCTCTGAGTCTTGCACATTTTTAGTCTGCCATAAATGTTTCATCATAGAAAGACTTCATTTATATTTGCTAGCCACCAGTCAGTTCATAAAATAGCAAATATTCCTTCAAGATATTCAAATATTAGTGAATAAAACTGAATCGAACTCAAAGAAGCTGGTGCTTTTGTTGGCTCTGAATGCTCTGTCACCACTGAGGCAACCCATTTGGTTAAGAATGAATTTATTGGATGTACAAAGTTTTTCCCACATGTTGGACGAGAGAAACTTTCAAAAATGGATGTGACTGCCTTGACCGACATGCTCAAAGTTCACCCAAAATGATCTTCCAAAGGCAAGGGCACTAGCTATCTCCATGCCCCATCAGACAGGATCTTAAACTTTCTCAATAATGATCTTGCTGTCCCTTTCCCCATGACCACTTCTTGGTTGCAGGTCATGGGTATACAAATAGTAGTGTAGTTTTTATGACAGAATGAGAACCTTGGAGACATCATCCCACATACCCACTGAGATAGATAAAATTTCTGTTGTATTCATAAAAGCTTCTATAGGAGAATCAGCAATTAATTATGGTATTTAACAACCCTTACTGAGACGAATGTTTCCCTTGTACAAAACTTTAAATCCCCGTATGTTGGAGCTTAACCTCATTTCCTTGTGTTCTCTCCTAATGATCATGAGAGAAACCTCCACCCCAGCAATCCTATATTTTCTCCAGGTTTTCTTGATTAAATGACCAAGCAGGTAATCAGAGGCCTTGAACTCTTGATGTTGCAGCTGCTATGGCTAATTAAGTGGCAAAGAGCTGAATTCATAGATATGATTAATACTGTCAGGGTGCTTTATGGTTTTAATGTTCATAAATTATGACTGAACAATGAAATTTTTATGTGGGTTATAGGATTTTTCTTCTTCGGGATTAGAATTAACCAGTGTGTTCCCAATTGATTTTAGGTATAAACTAGAGGTGACTTCAGTAAATTCTATAGCTTAAGTATTTAGAGAATGACCTCAGAGAGAGGACATAATGCAGACCAAGCCACCATCCTAGTGCAATGCAAGCCCAGGGTTCTCTGGCTTGTCATTCTGAATGCAAATCAGGAGAGCCAACCAATTTCTAAAAGAATGGTCCTGGAGACCTTTGTTTCTGAAGCATAATTCCCCCAAATGATCTGACTAGGAGAGACTCTTTGCCAGCTAATAAACGTGTCAGGTTATGTTACAGAATACAGTAGTCACACTTTCTGTCCCTGAAATTCCAGTGTGACATTGACAAGATTTCCTTAAATGCATTTTCTTCTTGCTTGGAGTTAAGTGGCAGAGCCTTTGCTAATGGCCTTTCTCTAATCTCCTCATTTGTATTTCTATCCAGTCATTTCCCTGGGCTTTTGGACATAATGAGACCACAAAAGGTGGTACTTGCTGCCCAGTCTCTTAAATACCCCCTCTGCTGCCCTACTCAGTTAATGGTGAGATCTAGTGTTGCTTGACCTTGTGCACGTGAACCAGCCTCTCCTTCCTCCCTTTGAGCTCATCATCAGCCCGTGACCTGGTAACCAGTCACTCAGATGTTTTGATGGACTGTTAGTGAAGATGGAGAGCAAACTGGCAAGTGGCTCCAATTATGTTTATCATCACAAAGGGAGGGTGTTTGAAATCTCTCATTTTCAGAGTTTCGGAAAGACAGCCAATTCCTTTCTGCTCAAAAAGTACTGAGGCTGCTCCTGATTAGGCTGTCTGAATTCTCTCATTTTTACTCATCACAGTCACATCTGTTTGGGTTTCTCTCTCTCTCCTGGAGATGCCTCTTGAGAGCAGGTCCCTTCAGCTTCTTTACAGCTCATCTGAGGCCTGCCAAAAGAGATTGGCAGGGAACGATCAGCATTCTATGCTCTGATAACTCACATAACTCTCCCTTAAAAGAATGCTAAAACCTGGTTCTCAAGTGAAGCCATGAGGAATGGGGCCAAAGAGACTTCTGTATTTCTCTTTGGAATCCAATTTAGACTTTATGTTCTGGTAGGGTGGGAAGGGAAAGGGGACAGAAGTATGAGGAGGGGAAGATAAAAAGGTAGGAGGAACATATACAAAAGAATCATAGACTCCCAGAGCCAAAAAGACTTTAAGGAACGTCTCATTCAGAGGTTTTCAAATGTTTTGTTTTTAGCAGCGGACTCTTTTTATTTTTTTCATAAGAAATCATACAATGAGCCCCAGCATATAAAAGAGCGGAGGTGCTGCGGTTGAAACATGGTGAGGGAACTTATATCACCTCCATGTACTCTCAGGGCTCCGCAGAATACAATTTGAAAGTCACTGAGTCTAAAGATGGCTAAAGACTTTAAAGATCGGAAAACTGAAACTCCAGCAGGAGAAATGACATGCCCAAGCTTACACAGCCAGTTAGTGGCAGAGACTAAAGTGGATTAAAATGTATGCCTCCTGTCAGGCTAGAACTCTTTGTGAGTTGAGTTGGAGAAAGGAGCTAAGGATGCTTCTTTCCTTAACATGGTCCAGGACAGAACTTGGTGGACGGTGCAGTGGAGGGACGAAGTCTGGGAGAAGAAAAGGCAAGTGGACCACCCAGCATAGAGGAGTTGGGAGCCCTGGGGTTAAGCAGGGAGAATTGAAACTGTGAATCTAGAGGAGATCCCAGGAAGTTACATAGAAAAGGTACAGTGTGAACTGGTGGGAACTGAGCAAGACAAGAGAAAAAGGCACTTTGGAAATAAGCGTCAAAGGAAAGTTCTTTATTCTTCCTCCCATTAAAATGCCATACTACTGGTCTGGAGGGGCAGTAAGGCAGAAAGAAAAGGCAAAATATGCTTTTCTAGGGTAGGCTGCAATTCTTTCCTTTACTGCGCCTTCCTAAGATGAATGGGGTTTTGGCACAATTCTCCTTTGAGGATTTGAGAGTTATATTCACACTCTTCTCTGAGTTCGGAAGCACCTGAGAAATACATAAGAGAGTTAGGAATAGATCAAAATATTTGTTTAATTAATGGCTAAGATGATTGCACAATTTGATTTGGACCCAAAGTCAAAATGGCTTTCCTTCACTTTCCCCCTAGTTGCTCCCCCTCTAGTCACAGGTCTCTGTGAGTTCTCTTACTGGAGGAGAGAAGAGAATGCATGTGGTCTGTAGGCAGACAGATCACAGAGATTTAGAGACCCCTATCTCTAGCCTCACCAATCATGTGTCATTTCTTTTCTTGTCCATGGAGATGAAAGAAGACAGGGGGTGATATAAAAAGGCAGAAGTACATTTTATGGACTGACAGGAACATGTGGCAGGGAGAGAGTCGGGTTTCCCTATACCCCTCATCTTTCAAGATTAAACAATTATTAATTTGGAGAGAGAGGTTAGAGCAAGAAAGGTGTCTATAAACACCCATAGAATCATCCAGTTATCACCTTGGCCCAGGGGTTCCTTGAGGTCAGGGCATAGAGTTTAATTCTCTAATTTATTAAAAAAAAAAAAAGCTGAGGGTGGTGGATAGGGGTGAGTAACAGAGCTGATGTATTTACATGTTTGTGTTTCAACTTTGTAATGATGTGCCCCTCCTCATTATATATTCCAGAAGTCTTCTCCGCATCTATTTACCTCCAATACCCACCTCAGAGTGGCCATACACGTAACTGTCCAGGCATCCTGAAAATACTTTAGGAATGGTGTTTGCACAAGCAGTGAGTGCTTCCCGATGGAGAAGTGGAGGAAAGAGTGTGGGAAAGCCCTCCTCATTTTCTCAGTACCATCTCCTCATACTTCCCAAGTTCTCTCCCTTGCTTGAGTCAGAACTCCGTCCTTCTTTAGCTTTTTCACGTCTGCTTTGGTTCAGGGTCCTAAGAGAGAAGCAAGAAGAAAGAAAAAAAGGCCCTTGGGGTTGGTGCTCAGCAGAAGGTAAAAAGAGGCAGAGAGCAAGTAGAAACCTCTTAACTGTCCCTCCCACACCCCAGATATATGGCCCTGGTCAGAGCTTCTTCTGACCCCTCTTTTGGTTGGATTATTTCCCTTCATGGTACTTGGAATTTGAGTTGCATACATTCTGACCCAGGAAACATCCTCCTACCCTTCAGAATCAATATAAATCATTTGTCATTTATTTTCAACAAACATTTATTGGGCATCAACTATGTGACAGAAACTGTGCCGGGAGATGGGAATTTAGTGGTGACCAAGACCCAGTCCCGATTTTCAAGGCGTTCAAAGTCCAGTGGGAGCAGAGCAGGGTTCTCCCTCCATGAATTGAAGTCTGAATGTGGATACTTGCATTGCCTTGAGGTGCTAAAACTCTCTTCTACCTTGTCCTCCCTTTTCCTTTGGGAAAACCAAAAGCACAAACAAGTAGACTAACCTGCAGGGAATTTCAGACCAGTTGGCATCATTCTCCTGTAACTATCCATCTCAGCCCCTGCAACCTTCAGCCCAGGCTGCCTTTGCAGACGCGTGCTAGTGCTTCTGATAGGGCAGGAGACATTTCAAGATTGGGGAGAAGTGGAAGGGAGGGTGGCAGCAGCCTCCCCTGTGGAGCAGTGAAATCTACAGAAGGGTCAGGTCAGCTGTCAGCTCTGATGGGCTAAGACGCCTGAAAGAGTTTCCTAGTTGGGAGCTCAGGCAAGAAAAGAAGGGCTGGAGCCTGGGCATTTGGTTTTGCATCTACATCAATTCTGAAAATATCTGGAAGGGGGCAGAGGTCCAGTAAAGAGAGTGTGGTGGCAGCTCCAAGATAGAGCAGCCCTACTGTGGGGGGCTTCCTTTTGGGCATCAGAAATGCAGTAAAATAGTAAAACAATCGTGTCTCTTTGAAGGTGGAGATGTGGATGGGCCATTCTCTTTTGTTGCATTCTTGACCTCAGAACTCCTCCTTTCTTCTTCTCCAGATTAAAACATAGGGAAAGGACAGAAATTGTGACTAGAGCGAAGCGAGCAAAAAGACAGACTTGATTCCTGAATTGGAGGGAAGGGAGGCTGCTTGAGCTTGAGCAGAAAAAAAAAAAAAGTAGATTGGAGATGGGCCAGAGCTTAAAAAAAGAGGCTTGGCTCTGCATTTCCCAAATACTGCTTATGGTACACGACCCCAGCTCTCTGCTTGGATCCCAAACCCGAACGGAACGATGAGGGGCCGCAGAGGAAAAACGGGGTACTGAACGCACAAATTGGCATGAAATGAAAAGTCAGCAAAAACCACTGGGTGGCAGCGTGGTGTGCGGGCGCAGCTCTGCAGTGCCTGCTGCTACTGCTGCTGCCGCTGCCGCGGGGGCTGAACCCGTCTGGGAGCCCTGGCCTCTCTCCTGAATGGCTACAAGTGTCGCCATGCGAAATACCTCAGCTGGGGCCTCGGTGTGTGGGGATGTTGTGAGTCCCAGCCTGGGGCAGGGGGCTGGCGAACTTCCCAAGGGCTCCAGGCCGGGTGTAATCTGGCCAGCTAAGAGTCAAACACTAACGAAACACCCTACCCCGCCATTCCCCATCTCCAAGCAACCCCCAGGCTCCTCCAACCCAACCACCTCATCCCGGTACCTCCTCCATCGCTGTTTCCTCCCGAAGCTCCTTTAGGGAAGAGGAGGGGAGAAGGATTTGGGCGATGTGGCAGTGCCTAATTCCCTACAGGTGTTAGCCCAAGCGGTCCGCCGGGGACTTGGGGGGTGGGGCGGGTGGGGGCGGCAGGCGGCCGGGAGCCAGTGGGCTGGGCTCCGGGAGGGAGGGGCCGCCGGGGGAGGGGGCCTAGCGGAGGCCGTCGCGCTCTTCCGGAGGGTGCCTGCGGCGACTGAATTCCTGTGCTGAGACTGTGCCGCGCCCAGGGCAGCAGCAGCAGCAGCAGTAGCAGTAGCAGCAGCAGCAGCAGCAGCAGCAGCAGCAGCAGCAGCAGCACCAACAACAACAGCGAAGATGCGAGGCCATTACCTGTTTGATCCCTGTCGGAAAGCTGGCATGGGCCAACTTTTCCCGATTGTCAGGCCAAGAAGTTGCAAGGACTAGTCGGAGGCTCGGAGGGGCCAGGGCGAGGGCGCGCTCCCCGCGCGCTTCCTCCTTCCCTCCTCCCTCCTGCCGCCCGCGCTCGCGGCCTGCCTCCGCCCGCGCTCTCTCCCTCTGCCCGCCTCCCTCCTCGGCCCCCTCCGCGCGGCACAGGGCGGGGGGTGCCGCGAAACTCCGACCCGAGCCGCTTGGACTCGCACAGTGTCCTCGGGGCGCAGGGGCCGAGCGCACGCAGTAGCGCAGCTCTGCCTCCGCCTGCCAGTCTCGCCCGCAATCCGGCCCGCGGCTGTGGCGTCGGCTCGGACCCTGGCAGCCAGCAGCCCGCGCGGGAGCCGGACCACCGCCGGAGGAGCTCAGACGGCATGCTGAGCCCCCTCCTCGGCTGAAGCCCGAGTGCGGAGAAGCCCGGGCGAGCGCAGGCTAAGGAGACGAAGGCGGCGAAGGCGCGAGACCAAGCGGGCGAGCCCGGAGGAGCGGGAGGAGGAGGCGAAGCCAGAGAGGGGCAGCAAAAGAAGTGGTGGTGGTGGGCGTCGTGGCCATGGCGGCGGCTATCGCCAGCTCGCTCATCCGTCAGAAGAGACAAGCCCGCGAGCGCGAGAAATCCAACGCCTGCAAGTGTGTCAGCAGCCCCAGCAAAGGCAAGACCAGCTGCGACAAAAACAAGTTAAACGTCTTTTCCCGGGTCAAACTCTTTGGCTCCAAGAAGAGGCGCAGAAGGAGACCAGGTCGGAAGGGGCTCTTGGCTGTCTTTTTTGTTTTTTGTTTTTTTTTCATACTTTACGAGCGCGGAGGGGCTGGAGGGCGTGTATATGTAAGCGTAGGTGAGTTTGTCGGTGGCCCATCTTGCGCGAATGTGGCCACCTAGCTGGTGTGCGTGCGTGGGCAGAGATTGCTTTCTCGCCTCCTTCGTAACAGTAACAGGCTTGCTGCATTGCAACTGCTGTGGGACAGGCGCAGAGCCTGGGGCCGTACCCTGCCCAGGAGGCGCGCCCTCAGCTTCAGACATGCCACATGTGTGCATGCCCCTAGGCCCCTGGCAGGCGTGACCCAGACATGGCTGTCGTGTGTGTGTGGCGTGGAAATTGCAGGCGTGGCGCTGGGCAGACACCATGCCCCCCCCCCCCCCCCAGGAGAACCTGGGGAATCCCTTCCTTGCCTTTATGTCTGCAAGTCTGACCCTTCCCTGCCAGCTTCCACCCCTAGGGACGTGGACTTGCGCTATCCAGGCATTCTGTTTCTTTGATCACTTTTAAGCTTATTGGGACAGGCTTGACTTGTGGTGCAGCTTTGAAATATTTGTTGGAGAGGGGGGAGTGGATTCCTAGAATCTTATGGCAAAGAGCTTCGTGATGTGGTCCGACTAGTAAAACTGTGGTTACTTGCTACTAAAATGCAAGATTGAAGAGAGAACTTAAACTCATAGCCAGGGTCCTTTTGAACCTATTTGGTGGTAAGAGTAACGAGATATTCCGGTGCAAGAGGAAATTCGCACAGCTCTAGGTGTCAGGTTGCGTCAAGGTAGACCTTCATGCGAACATGCGGCTTATTTGGCCATTCTTGACCAAGTGAATCCTTCACGCTGTTTTCTTACTTTTAACTGGATAAGTATTATAGAATTTCAGACTTATTCATCATCTGTTATTTCTCTGTTTATGTGTTCTACGCACCCTGGAATGAAAATGCAAACATACATTTTCTGTTTGCTCAAAGTTTTTAAGGCATTAGCTGTAAATTAGACCTGTTTTAAAAAGGCTTAAGCATTTGCAAAGTGTGAGTATGTGGTCCAAATAATCACATAAATATTATTTCAATGCAGGTATCTGTGTTAAATAAAAGCGAATTTTGGATAACACAGCTGTTACTGGTAAATTAGGTACTTTATTAATCTATGGTGATTCATAATTGAAAAACATTTTAATTAAGACCATATTTTGGATAATTATATTTCTGATATTAAATTAGAAAATACGTATGAACTAATTTTCTTTCATCTTCACCAACAAAACCCTGCTCTTTTTGCACCCATTTCCCTATTGATAATTAATATGATAGGGTGTGGTAATGGTTGTTTTATTCTCTCCTCCCCCCTTCTCTCTATCACTGCTCAATTTTCTAAATATGTGTCTTTTGATGGGATTCCAGGTTACTTATGCCCTTTCAACCTTCTTAGAATGGAGGGGACTATTTATTTCAAATTTCAGTGATTCTTAGGGAAATCTTTACTAGTGTGTTTTTGGTCCCTGGTTGGCAAACCACTCTAAATTATCTTTGCATTTCTCCTTTTCCTTCCACATGAAAAGTGGCACATTGTTAAGAGGCAGAATATGCCATTTGCCAACCCATTCCGAATGCTCAATGAGATAGACTGCCACTCTGTAAGCCAAAGGACACGCTCTCAGAAACTGTAGCTGATGTCAGAGCTTTAGGGACTTTACCAGTGTTACCAGGTAGAAATCAAATGTTTTTTCAGTTTGGAGATTTATTCTACAACTTGGAGTTTCTTTCAGAGGATTCTTTAAAAGTATAGTTTGACTTTTTTCCACTAAAATTTGTAAAGAAAATTAGAATTTTGATTTTTGAGTCTTTTCAACTACTTATGCACAACTTATCAATTGATCGAAACCGTTGTTCTCTTTGCAGAGCCTCAGCTTAAGGGTATAGTTACCAAACTATACAGTCGACAAGGCTACCACTTGCAGCTGCAGGCAGATGGAACCATTGATGGCACAAAAGACGAGGACAGCACTTACAGTAAGTGACTGCAAAATAAATAGTATATCCCAGCGTGTTGTTGACATTGTGTTTTCTTTCTCTATATTTTAAAATAAACCACTCTTGCTGAATCCTGCAGTGAATGCAAAATAGAGTTGTACTATATCATCCTGTTTATGCACGTTAACCTAAATGAAGTGGAACATGGAAATAGCTAAAATAGTGAACTATAGCAAATACTGTTGACACCATCTGAAGAACAATCCAAATGTCATCTCCATGGTAATCTGGATAGATTTATGGCTGTCCTTTGGATTTTATTACTTTTTTCCCACAGAAAATTTACTCACCCACACACTGATCCTGAAATAGCACGTTATCTCTACTCTTAAGAACCCATCTCATCCCAAGAGAGAGGAGTGGTTTCAGGTCATGAGAAATCATCATTACAAGCTTTCACTTCTGCTCCCCCCTCCACACATACTGATAACTCTGAGACTAATTGGGATTTTAACATTGAGATACCTCGACAGGTGGGTAAAGCTATTTCTTTTAGTGCTTTATTTTTAGCCATGGTTTAAGTAAAGACCAAATTGGAGACCATAATGGTGAACCTAAAATGGAAATATGTCAAAATAAAGTCAGTTTTATTTCTAGTTATTGAAGTAAGGTGATTCCAAGATGTTCCACAACCTTTTATTACACATGCTTTATGTATTTGGAGTAATAAAAACATAAACTCACAAAGAGTGAAACCCTCTCTTCAGTGATAATAATTGGTGTTTTCTTGCAAGTTACGGATTTCTGCAGACCTATGAAATGTTCCAGGAGGCTAAAACACCTCGTTCTCACAATTCATTCTCTATTTTCGCTAATTTATATTGCATTTTCTCTCAGATTTTGATGATTTTCCAGAAATATTACCATTGTCAGCTAAGACAGCAGTGAAGGAAAGCCGGTGTGGATACTAACAAGTCCTCTGCAGCATTTATAGAGATGCTTGGCTATAGACAGCGAAGTTGGAGACAAGGGTCCCAATGTTAAGTGTTAAAGAGTTTCACACCTTTTAAGAATGCTTCCTGGACTGATGGCCAGGCTATGACTTCAAGAGGAAGTCACCTTTAATTACCCTTGAAGAAAACTCTGTTGGCACCTAGGATGGAAAACATTCATACTAAATGGTTCTTCACTGTTTTGTAACGTGCTGTGTTGCTGTTGTGATATTCAGTTTCTACAATGAGTGTCCTAGATGTTCTTTTATGCCTGCTCTTCTATTTGAAAACATTAGTCAAATGTAAGTAGAGGGTTTTGCTGTAATTATGTAACAGACATTAGTACATGATGATCAATAATAAAACATTCCCATAAGTCGTATGTACAAATCGGTGTTTGAGAAGGAATTAGGGGGTATAATCTGCTCTGTTTTCCAAAGTACCTCAGCAGAATGGATCCTTTGGGTATTGGAAGGAGGGTCATGATTAGCTGCTAAGGATCCGCACCCAGTCAACTTTTCGCCCATCTATTTTTAACATCTTCTCCAGATCGAAATCAGAGAAAAAATTGAGTCCAGCGTTCACATGTGTTTCCTGAAAAGGAAAAATTTTTAAAAAATTAGACAATTCATTTGCTGTGCTTTATAAACAGTGATATGCAAAATGCATCAAGATCACACTGTATGTAGTCATTTTAGGATCTACACATAGATACACATACATATAAAGATACAGCCACACACATGTACACACACCTATACGTATGCAAATCAAGGCTCCATTTCTGACTATGGAGCTTTAAAATCATGTCAGCTTTTACTCTTCATTTCCTACATATGTGTAGCTTCTGCCTTTGGTTTTCTTATAATTCTGACTGATATGCATGGCATTTCTATGTACTAATGATATTGTAAGACCTTTAAAGAGCATAGCCAGAATCTGTGTTTAGGCAGAATGAAGTGATGAGAGGTAAGTCAACCAACTGTAAGTATTACCATAGCACGAAGCATAAAAATGAAAAGTATCTGAAAAGAAATAGCAGGTCTGTGGGTCGTGACTCAACTCCTAATGTCAGGTGTGTCCAGAGGCGAGGGAGCAAGCCTATCTTCCCAGTCGAGGATATGGTAGGGCATAAGTCATCAGGAAATAAGAATGTTTAGTGATGAACATGATCATTAAAATGGAAGTCTAGCCATCCAAATGTATTCTTTTTCTGTTTTCTACAGACAAGCAATTTCCTTGGCATTAATTAATTAATTATTTGAAATGAGTGGAACACGAATACAAGTTTTTTTTCATCTATCATGCTTTCATTTATGTAGTATTTCCTTAATATGTACTCTTGTTGTTCATATTTTTTATTTTTATTAATTTTTAGTGCTTTTCATTGTATTTTTCTCATTTAGTTCAATTTGATTGATTTTACGATATTTTAATTCTGACATGGTAAGCAAGATCATGATAAAACAAATCAGTCCACATTTACCCAGATACATCTATTTCTAAAAACATATGTTTGATAGTGTGCATTTAAGCTGACCTTAGGTAGATTTATTACAATGGTAAATGTCAGTCCCATAAAATCTCACTGTGAGCAAGTCAGCCATTGTAAATTAAGTATTTCCCCCTGAAAACGAAAAGATGGTAGACATTTCATAACAGCAGTTTTATTGTATCTGCTTTGGGTGCAGTGAGGGCTGTTTTAATAGAATAGACAACTTTCCCTTCAAACCCACAGTAGTGTTACCAGTGCAACGTCTCAAGTCTTTCCACTCTCCATTAAGATATGCTTTTATTAATTACTCCCTTTGAGAAATTGACCTTAGCCAAACTGATGAAGAAGGTTGGACTCAGGGTCATATTCAGCAAAAGTTGAGTATCAACTATGTGCACATCTCTGAGAAAATGGTCCCTTCAAAGTAGAAGGAGTTTGTTTTTATGTAGACACAACAGAGAACAAACAAGAAACAAAGGCCCTTTTATTTATTAAAAAGCTTCTTCAGGGACTGACCCCATGGCTGAGTGGTTAAGTTCGCACGCTCCGCTGCAGGCGGCCCAGTGTTTCGTCAGTTCGAATCCTGGGCACGGACACGGCACTGCTCATCAAACCACGCTGAGGCAGCGTCCCACATGCCACAACTGGAAGGACCCACAACTAAGAATATGCATCTGTGTACCAGGGGGCGTTGGGGAGAAAAAGGAAAAAAATAATAAAATCTTTAAAAAAAAAAAAAAGCTTCTTCAAGACTTTGACAGAAATGGAAGAAGAGATTTTAGGCATTTAATGAATTTGTTTTAGATACACAAATGAAAGAAACTGTTTTCTTTTCACGTTTAGAATATTTTCATTCTAATCAAAATAATATCTTAAGTCCATGAAGAAGTACTCCAGATTTAGAGAAACAAAGTCATATGGGAAAATATTGCTTCTGTGCAAGCTCACCCCTGATATAATGTCTTTGCATTTGTATCTGGAAAGACTGTGACTTTAGACAGACTTGAACGAACCCAACTTATGACGTATCTCGAATGTCTAAAGAAGAGCAAAGACTGGGTACTATGACCAACCACTCTCCACTTTTGCACATCTCTTCATGCTTTTGTTTTGGAGTGGTGTCTTTTGTTTTTGAGTCGGGCTTCATAGAAATTTACGGTACGTAGTGAAAAATTCATGTTCTACTAAATAGTTAATACCATTACTCAGGAATAGATAATCCAAGGCATGGATTACTGATGTTCTTTGCTTCTCTTCCTCCTACTGCTATCTGATGTTTGGAATTTGAGCATTTTATTGCTCATTAAAATCCACATCAGAGAGTGGTTGGGGCACATGGTGAAAATCAAATGTCACTCTTTTTCTTTTGCTTGTTTCAAGCTGCATTAAGAGAACTAAGGAGCTTCAGAATATTTTAAAAAATGAAGTTCCAGAAACAATTCTGAATTTCATTTATCATTCTTGGTCGTCTGTTACTATGACTAAACTAAGATTCAGATGTGTTGGTGTTCTATTTGTCTAGTGGTATGTAGTGGTATAGTTTTAAACCAAACCCATATGAAGGTTTTTGTTTGGTTTCATTTGGTTTTATAGAGCTCAGAATTTTAAAACTGTGAGGTTTTCTATAATAGGATTGTGATCTATTACATCCCAAAATATAACATTATCATGTTTTCACCACACAGATTGCTGTCAATCCACAAATGTGTGTTGAGCACCTGCTGTGAGCAAGGTATCATCAACACTGAGATATATCATATACATGACATGCTAAGAGATATCAGACATCTTTCCTGTGCATTGCATTGTCAAATATAGCGTGAGATTCTGGCTTGCAATCTGTGCAATTACTTTCCTTTACCTCACGTAACAGAAGGGCACAGCTTTTAATATGATGAGTATTGAATGAAGTGCCATCAGTGGCATGTGGTAGGAACACTTGTATTTTGAACTGTACAATATGTCCTAGCTCCTCTTTGATAACACCCTGATTTTAAGGGAAAGATACATTGTAGGCTCACCAAGAAATATTTAGTTCTTCATTAATATTTCTCATCCATATTACCACATCTACTACAGCAGAATGTATATGCGCCAAAATAAGAGATCTCAGAAAAACTATTCTTACCCATGAGGTGACTCCTTTACATTCTTGTTCACAGAAATGATAGCAGACTGATTTATCATCCTCAATAGACTTACAAACCGAGGCAGAAATCATCAACATTGGTCTATGACTCTTGAGAGAAAGGTACACAGGCTATTTTCAAAAGATGTGTGTGGCAAGCACTACGTTTTAAAAATGTACCGTTTTATTTTTATCCATGGTGTAGGAGGGAGTAGACAGCTGGTAGGGGGAGGACACCCACTGGTTTTCTCCAGTGAGTGGTGTGTGATTGTGAGGAGAGCCTGGGTGTAAGTTTCACGCAGTCAAACCTTCAAATGGAAAAATGAAGGCCCCTTTGGCACCACCCGGCTGCCCACTTACAACTATCCCCTCCCCATTAAATAAATAAATAAATAAATAAATAAATAAACCTCTTAAGTTCATCATTTTTATTCCTATAACCTTTGCTCCTGGAGATTGAAAGCTAAGACCCCTTTCAACCCTATCTCGGAAAATGTTGGCTCTTTAAGAAATACTACTCTGGGGGCCGGCCCCATGGCCAAGTGGTTAAGTTCGCCGCTGCCGCAGCCCAGGGTTCGGATCCTGGGTGCGGACATGGCACTGCTCGTCAGGTCACGTTGAGGCGGTGTCCCACGTGCCACAACTAGAAGGACCCACAACTAAGATATACAACTATGTACGGGGTGGGGAAGTTTGGGGAGATAAAGCAGAAAAAAAAAAGAAATACTACTCTGGGAACATGAGAGTACAAAATGACTATTTTTTAAGGCCTGGATTTATTTTGGGGTTGTTGCATTGGAAATAATGCAGATCATTTGAACGATGGAGTTGGACTAGTGTCTTTTCTAAGATTCTAGGAATCTCTCCCCAACTGGTAGATGGTAACTGCCTGTAACTTTCAGCAGTTATCCAGGGGAGCAATTTAAACCTTAGTTTGTTAAGGCTAAAGCTATTTAAAATATAGACCAATTCGTGGAGCTGGCTCTTCCAGAAACATCAAGATTTCCAACCTCCAACACTATACAAACCATGGAATTATCTTCCGTTTTCTCCAGGGTGTTTGAGAATATGTAGTTATAGCCCCAGTTATGTGACTGCAACCACAAATCAAGTATACGAAAAAGTAGAAGCGGCCCCATCTATCTGAATGTGTATAAATCTATATCTGTCTGTTCTTACCAAACACACATTACTTTTGGAAGACCAGACAGTCCTGCTGGAAACATTGAAAAGCTGTGGAATACAGAATTATAACATGGTTTTCCCATTCTTTTTGATTTCAGCTCTGTTTAACCTCATCCCTGTGGGTCTTCGAGTGGTGGCTATTCAAGGAGTTCAAACCAAGCTGTATTTGGCAATGAACAGTGAGGGATACCTGTACACCTCGGTAAGCCTTTCACTGTGGTCATGATTTGACTATTCTAGTTTTCATTTGATGCGAAATAAAGTATGCTGCATACGTGTCATCAGTGAGGAATTCTTGTGATGTGAGGAAGAGTGTTCTTGATGGAAATATCTCATTTGAAAGGACAAATTAAATTGCAGTGACAATTTATCTATTACTAATTAATCATTTGAAGCTATAACATTTTTGTTATAAAATCAAAGATCCACAAAACATTTTTGCGTTCAGCGGCATTTGGATTATTATTTTATATAACATGTAATGATCTGTCTTGCTTTGCAGCTGTGGGAAGCACAGCTATTTCTGTAACTCAGTTTAACATATATTTACCCATGTTTACTCCCAAAGAAATTAATGAGACCTCTTTCTCTGATCAACTCTAGGACGTAAAGAGCGGTTCTAGAAGTGTTTCTGTTTCTTATCCTCAGTTCAATTAGGTCACAATTGCTGTCTGCCTCTACTTTAAATACTATTTTTTTCTTCAAGCACAGTTCAAATTTCCCTTACATACAAATTCCTGCTTGCTTTTTTTCTTACAAGAGGTAACTAAGTAAAAAATGGAACTTTTTTCGAGAAATTTATAAACAGTGTGGACAATAATTGACAATTCAATTAGGAACATGGGGCCAAATGAAGCTTTTAAAAAAATCTTGACATTTAAATATAGGCAGAAATGGTATGGTACCAGAGTTAGGATTTCATTCTTGTCAGTAGATCGAGTTACAGATTACAGGAGACCACTTTCTATATGAATATTTTTTAATCTTTGTTTTGAATTTCATGTATTTTAGGAAAAGGATAGGATGTTAAAAATGGAGAATATTGCTTGCCACACTTCCTACTCAATAGCCTTAAAGGAGGCTATTGACATGACTATAGAAATCCATTCCTCAAACTGCAAAAGTGGTTCCCTGGAGCCACTCTTGTTCTCACCTCTTCCCTCAATTCGCTTCAGAGCCAGGTGTGTAGAAAGATTCTTGGCAGCCATGGTAGAAACCATGTCATAACCCTGTTTTTCGGAAGTCAGGATAGGATAGAGAGGTTGGACAGGAGTAAGACCACACAGGGCTCATCATTTGGTAAACTGGATAGTCCATTTCATTTTTATGATAAAAGATTAATTATCAGCATAATCATCAAACGCTGGTCACTATAAACATTCCTGTCAGGCCATTTCAGCTGTCTTGTGATTTAATAAATGCAAGGGTTTTTTTCTTTTGACAATTGAAAGATTTGGGTTTATTGCAAACTTTGTGAATTCTGTCACTTTATTAATACATTGCTATTATTATAAATGATAGGAAAGGGGATTTGTTTTTCAGATTTGTGCATTAAGGTAAGATATTTTAATAATGGAGGATTTTAATTAACCTCATTTACATCAACAGACTACCTCAACAGGTCTAGATGCAAAGGTAGGTTTTTAATGAAATAAATGACTGCTTTCTGAAACTGCTATGCAAGCATGGGAAGGAAATGGAATATACTGAGCGTACTTTTGAGAATGTAAATACCAGATGGCATAGGAAATAATTGCTGGTAAGGCATCCAGTATTTCACTGAGTTATGATCATCATCGTGGTGCCCTGATGAGATGGGTTGATTTAAAAAAAATCTTGCAACAGTAAAGTTAAAAAAAATTGGGGAATAATAGTATGAATTACAGTGAGAAAAAGTCATGTAAGTATGATGTCAGGCGCCCCCACTCAAGAAAATTAGGGCATTCGGTGTTATGCTTAGGGAACTGATGTCAAAAATTCTTAGCCTACCATTTAAGTTAACCATTATTCTAGCAAACAGGTAAATGTCGATGCGAGCTCATTTCTAAGGGAGGCTTCTCAGGGGAATCAGCACTGTAGATTGATGGACTTACTTTACATGAGGGGGGAAGCCAATAGACAGCAAAACATGGGACATTTTGTATACATTTCCTGTTAAGGAAAAGGAATCTTAAGTAAGTATTTTCTCTTAAGGAAAAGAAACCATGTTTTTGTTAAGGAGGAAAGATGTCTGGTTGATAATCCTAGAGTTCATATAGGGAAAAAATATCCAAATTAGTCTGCTCCAGGAAAGAATCTGAATGTTCTCCAGGATAAATTTTCCAGTTCTTCCAATTACTCCTTATTGATTCTGGTTTGGAGTCCCTTCACCATGTTGATCAGTATCCTCAGTGCGTGCCCCATTTTGTTAGCATCTTATTGAAAGTGTGGTGCCAAGACTCTTTTAGGATAGAGTTTGTCTTAATGACTTTAGCAGCTTGTGTTGCTGGAACCAAAAAGCTAAATGGAATATCATGCCTCTTCAAAAACAGAGAGTAATTAAAGAGAAAGGCTCACTCTTCCCTTACATAAAACCATGGCAATTCTGCTACTGAAATACTGTATGCAGTTTTAACTGCCACTTAGCAAAGAGAAAATAGGATTGGACAGTGATCTAAGGAGGAAGTCAAAGTAAGAAGAGGAAGTAGGGGCTACTGATTTGGGTAAGTAAAAAACATCTTAGGAAGTTATTGAACGTAATCTTGGTGAGAGATGACTAAGGTCTGCCATTCGCAGTGGCACTGGCTAAGAGGAGATAGATTCACAAGATATTTTAGAAGTAGAATCATTTGGATTTGGAGGGAAAGCAGGACCACCACGTATGGTTGAACATATATCATTGCCATTCACTGCACAGAAGGAAATAAAATATCTTCAGGCAGAGACTTTTTTTAAAAAAAATGCTCAATATTGGGTTATTAGGTACCCCAATGGAGAGGGAAAATTTTACCTTTGCAATTGGGTTGATGGTGAAGCTATTAACCGAGATGGAGGATATAGGAAAAAGAGCAGATTTGGGAAAGAAGGTACCTGAGTACAGCTTGCAATAGATATTGGAAAATATGAACCTAGAGCTTGAGAAAGGGATGTGAGCTAGAGATCAAATGTGGGAGTTATCACATGTAGGTGGTGGCTGATGCCATGAGAACAGTTGAGAGAATATGTAGCATAAGAAGACAAGAGGGTGTGTCAAATATTAGGGAATGCCAGGATGTAAGTGGCCAGCAGTAGAAAAAGAACTAATTTTGGTAGGTATCATGGTATTTATTGCAAAAGCTAAGTGGGGAGAGAGTTTTCAGAAGAGTGAGCAATGTCAAATGCTTCAGAGAAAACAAGTAAAATAAGAACTAGAACTGGGGCTGGCCCCATGGCCGAGTGGTTAAGTTCGCGCGCTCCGCTGCAGGCGGCCTAGTGTTTCGTTGGTTCGAATCCTGGACGCGGACATGGCACTGCTCATCAAGCCACGCTGAGGCAGCATCCCACATGCCACAACTAGAAGGACCCACAACGAAGAATATACAACTATGTACTGGGGGGGGCGGCTTTGGGGAGAAAAAGGAAAAAAAATTTTTTAAAAAGTCTTAAAAAAAAAAAGAAGAACTAGAATTATACCATATGAAGGTCTTCAGTGATCTTGGCAAGAGCACTTTCCGTGGCATAGTGATGGCAGAAGTCAAACTGTAGTGACTTGAGTGAGTGGGAAGAGAGAAAGTAGAGGCTATAGGTGTAGAATTTCTAAGAGAAGGGGAGACATGGGTGAATATTTAGAGGAGGACACAGGATTAAGGAAGGCTGTGAGGATTCTTTGGATAAGATACTTGAATATATTGGTTAGTTGAAGGGAAAGAGCCAGTAGACAGGGAGGAATTAAAGATGTAGGAAATGGGATCCTTTATGGCTTGGGGCCCCGAAGGAGTCTGGGGGAGTGATGGAAGTGAATATAAGTAAAAGGGTTAGATTAACCTTGAAAACAAGCGTCGCTGCTTCTACAGTAGGAGGCAAAGTGATGAGGACAGATGCAGACGTAGGTGCAGTAAGTCTGCAGGTGATAAATGAGGAAGTTGAAGGATTTCCAGCCAGATGATTTGTATTTTCCCAGTAAAGTAGAATGAGAGGTCATCTGCTGAAAATTAGAGACACAGGGATGGCATGGGTGAATGTTTGGAACAGCAGTTTTGGGAATGGGGAGAGGACACAGCCTCATGACCAGGGGTGGGTAAACTGAGGCCTATGAGCCAAATCCAGCCTACCACCTGACTTGTAAATAAAGTTTTATTGGAACATAGTTATGCCCACTCATTTACTTATTGTCTATGGCTGCTTTTGTGCTCTAACAGCAGAGTTGAATAGTTGCAACAGAACCCTTATGGCCCACAAAACGTAAATTATTTACTATCTTGCCCTTTACCGAAAAGTGTTTGCTAACCCCTAGTCAGATAATGTTTCTCAACCTTAGCTACCTATTAGACCTATGGACCTTCAAAACAATTCCATTCTCTGCTACACACAAACCAATTCTATCAAAATGTCTAAGGGTGGGGTGTGTGTGTGTGAATATTTTCTAAAGCTCCTCAGCTGATGCTAACGTGTAGCCAGGATTGAAAACCACTGAGAAAGGGCTAAGAAAAATGATTGCTGAATAGCAATGAGAAGCCCCCCAATGAGGTCAGAAACCAAGAATTTATTTGCGCCTTGTCCTTTATCTGAAATTTCTGAAGCTGATCTTTTTCTGCTATTGCAAACAAATTGCCTTTACATTTCTGGAGGACTGTTTCTTGAGATGAAGGAAAACGCTGATCCTTGGAAGAGCTGTCTTATTTTATTTCCTTTTCTCTTTTCTGTCTTCTTTTGCAAGTCGGCTTCTACATCCCTCAGTTTCTTTTAAATTCAATTTTACATTTTTACCATTTCTTTTCCCCTTTTGTCCAGTAAATAAGGAAACAGTACCTCCACCACGTTGTTTTTGCTGCAGAGATAGCAATTTCCTTTCCGTGATTAATCTCAGGGTTCTTGCACTGCACCCTCCCCCCTCCTTTTTTTTCTTGTTGCCATGGGGGACAGACGTGATGTAGGCTCAAGTGGCAGTGAGAAACCATCTGTGGCACAGAGAATCATAATTAGCCATTATTTCATAACATATTTACTTTTGTTCATGATATAACTAAGTCTTTCTAGAACTGTAAGGAAATTATTCTTCATTGTGCATAGAGAACTTTGTTCATACCTTTGCTTTTTCTTTATCAATAATAAAGAGTTGTACACAAGCTTTTGAGAGTTCCTCAAAACTTAATAGCATAAATATTTAGTAGTATAAAATGATTTGTAATACATATTTCAAAATTACTTGAAATAAACATTAACTATAGAAAATCAAGAGTCTTAAGTGTGAAAATATTAATGCCCTAGTATCTATTTTAATAGAGAAGTAATGACAGATATTAGAAACAGGATAATAAAAACTCAAAGCTACACCAAAAGCATTTTCGTTTGATTTTGGAGTGTTCCAGAACTCCGTAGCAGAATTTTAACCTGCCTAATTACTTACCTTTCATCAACACTAGTTTTCTGTTTCCAGAGTACACAGTGTGGGGTTGTTGTTGGGTTTGGCGTAGCTAATATGTAGACAAGTAGAAATCATTTGGCAACCAAAGCTTTTCTATTCAGATGTTCCTAGAGAGGACTTATAGGAGTGATTTTACTGCCGTGTTTTATGGTCCTGGGACTACCACAGCAAATTAGACGCAAGACCAAAAAACCGGTCTCTCTGAGAGTCAGCTTGATGCCATGAGAATGAGGCAGGATTCTCATGCATGCTGTTAGCATGCCTTACTGATCCCAGGGGCCCAGTCAGACTTGGAATCTGAACTATGGGGGCATATTTTCCTTCTCTACTGGATTATTTTCACATGCCTTAAACTTACCAAGTTTCTTCTCCCATCACAGACGTTAGTTTTGATGATTCAATAAAGATGTTGTCTGATTTTCCGCTAGATAGTTCTAGCTTCTTTTTTTTTCTTTTGCAACTAGTGAACAATCCATTGGGAGGCACTTTGAGTAAATAACCCACTGCCGAGAGCCCAATTTTTAACATTATATTTTCAGGAGTCCCAAACTTCTTAAGAAAAGTAAGATAACTAGTCAATAAATTGAGAATGACCATTCATTCTTAGATATGCCATCTCAGTTTACTAAGAGCTAAATCGAGATAGAGAAAAATTAACACATTTTTCCTAAGGTGAACAAGTGTCATAAAAAACAGGATCCAGCAGCAAAGGATTTTCAGGGTTCAGCATTCTAGTCACTGAGCTTGAATACCGTTATTTAATGGAAAGTTAGTTTATATCATCTAGGTGAATTAAAATCGGTTATAATATACGTTTTAGTTTCATACTGTGGGTTGGGGGTTGGTTTATAAGATGCCTCAGATGTTCAGTACATTTAGCTGTCAACTGTGAGCCTAGTCTTGCAGATTTGTTTAGTTCGTCTGATTTCAGTGTGTGACAATTTAAGACCTAATTTTCAGTGATATGACTTCACAGCTCTAGCCCATATTCTAATATAGAAAGGATGTTAAAGTTTAGATGAACTCATCGATCAATTCAGAGTGATGAATATACTCCTAGCAAACATTTGTAGCAAGTAAAGTGTTTGAGTTATGCCAAATCTGTATATCAGCAAATTCATATAATTTAGCTTCTAGGGTTATTATCATAGAGGCTTATAAATTTAACAGAATTAAATGGAGGGCACTGGTTTGAATATTATAGCTATTTAGGGAAGTGGAATTGACTCAATTATAAAAGGAAATAGATTTAAATTAAACACTATCACTATCATATCCAATTTGGAAGAAAATGATCATTATCAAATCAAAATTGATTTCTTAGGTGGATTTTGCATATAGCCAGTAGCCATCATACATAACACCCCCTACAAAGTGAGTAGACACAAATAAATTCTAACTTATAATTACAACTTTTGCTTATTTGTGTACTTCAGTTAATTCACAAATTGTTGAATTTGATTTATTTAATATAAAATTAGAAAAGTGTTGACTATGAAAACTTAGGGTCCAAATTTTGGTGTCTACATCTAAGAATCTTTTTTGTTTTCAGAGACTATGGGATTAACCATTTTTGATGGGCATTTTCGGTTTAGACTAATGAGTTGTAAGGGTAATTATACACGTACACACATATTTCTGAGTGGTATTATTAAAAATGGAAAAAGTAGAAAATGAAATTATTTTACAGGAAGAAAAGCAGAGAAGACAAGCACATTGTATTTGCCTAATGAGTGGCTCTGCTAGCTCAAGGAGCTAAATTTTATGTTTTAAGCAGGCTTTCAATTATTATATTGATGCTGAGTTAGAAGTTGTTACAATTATTGTATTGGAAAATATACTGAAGTAGCTGTATTCATCTTGGATATTCCTTTAGAATATCAGTGAATCAGCATAATTTTCAAACCTAAAATATATCTCCCAAGTCACAGATTATTTCACATGTTTAGTTCTCTTTGCAGTTAATGGAAATCTCATTCAAATGTGAAAGAAAATCTAGCTTGGCATTATTTGAATATAAAATTAAATAAATCAGGTTGGTTGTACCTTCAAAGTCAAGTTCCTTCTCTTTATGGTCTCTGTAAAAAGGTAACCAAAACTGGTAAGTTATTTGTGGTGAAGGTCTAGTTTCTTAGGTGCAAGAATTACTGAGAATGGTACTTTCTCAGAAATTGAGGAGAAAATAGTAGTTGTAGCTAAATAGAGTAAGATTGGCTCTGTATTTGAGGCCAAGTTGAAAAATCATCCAAATGAGAGGTCATGGGGCACATATTTGAAAGAGTGCCTGATGGCTTTAACTCAGAAGCTAAATTCATATTTGGGGGAAAAAAGCCAGTCTCTTGGAGCTAAAGAATAAAATAATTGGCAAAAACAATGAAGAAGAATTTTAGCAAGTAAAGCCAGATGTAAGGAGGTAATGCACACACACATGCACACACACAACACACATACATGAAAGACAAATGAAAGAAACCGATCTTGCATTCATTGCCCTGTTGATATTATGGGATGAGTTCCTTTGGAGTATATTTCCTAAAATAATTCTGTTTTCTATACATACCTTATGCTGACCATGTAATGACTTAGAAGTTGCTCTAGTGACGTATTTGGCAATGCTTAATGGCTTTATAAAACAGAGCAAAAAGACTTTTTAGCTATATTTTATGAAATTATCCAGTGACTCTCATGACTTGGTGCAGACATTGTTTCTAGTCCCTGCCTTCTTGTTTGTATAATTTTTTTCCTGTTTTTTCTCCCCAAATCCCCCCAGTACATAGCTGTATATTTTAGTTGTGGGTCCTTCTAGTTGTGGCGGTTGTATAATCTTAATGCACAATGTGATAGGAAAAATAGAGACCATCAAGACCATTTTGCTTATTGCCTTTCTTTTCATGAAAGTTGTCTTTTAAAATAGTTTATGTACTAAATCCTATACTCATTAAGTAGTGACTGATTGCATTTTTCTTCACTCCCCCTCAGTCATGGAGCAATGCCCAGCAAAAAATTACCTTTTAAATAAATATTTATTAAAATAATTGATATGTGTATAATAAAAAATAAGGACAACATATCTTTTTCAGGCCTTTCGAATATTTAAAATAAGTTAAAGTGCCCAATTGTAATCTTTCATGCATCCTCTCAAGTGTAAACATTTCAAGATTACATAAGAAAGTGAGTTACTGTGACACGAAAAAAATTGAAGGCAATAGCACTGGTTTCAGTGGTTACACTGCTTAAAGGGAATTGTGACTTCTGAACAGGGAAACTTTAAATGAAAGCATTTCTCTGATCATTATAATAGCTGTAACCAAGGTTAATAACTGGCAAGCCCCTGACTAATGCATTTAATATGTTTTGCCCAGGCTGAATGTGTGAATAGATAACACGTCTATGCTAAAATTCTGATTAAGTTATTCATCAGGTACTCTGATGCTAACTGCTTTTGACAGTCCTGGAAGTGGAACTGCTGGGAATGCCTCAATTGATTTCCTAGCTAGATTTCGTATATAGCCAGTAGCCATAATATATAACACCCCCCATAAGGGCCTCAGATGTGTGTAGGAATTCTGGCTCAGCATAATACAGGAGTACCCAGAATTAGAGATGATGTCCATTTTACCGAAGAAAAAAATTATTATAGACATTTGGAAAATTCAAATGTAAATAACAACCCCAAGATGTTATAACTTAGACTTCAATAATACAGAAGATGAAAAACGCTTAACGGAGGGAGAGTATGAATCATCCCATAATACTTTCATAATTGACAATGAGACACCAGAAAATGACAGTGATAGCTTTCTGAAATGAGATTCCAACAGGTAAAACTCCACTGTATATGGCAAATACTAAAACAAAAAAGCCTGTGCATGACAAATACATTGCTATAATCTGGCCACAAAATCAGCAAGACTATGGCAACAAAAGTGTTTAGTTGTTGGTCTGATTAAAGAATTCTCAAAAATATTGTATAAGGTATTCCCTGCTTCCTGCCCTCGTCATAACAATGATTCACTGTAATACAAGTGTTAACAAAAGAGCCTCTTTGCAGGCTATTTGCACTGAAGAAGATAGAGGTAGAGCCTAGAAGAGACCTGAAGCTAAGAGCTTGTATACTGTATCATAACCCTTAAAGTAGAGATTTCCTGTAAACTTCCTTCATTCCTCTGGTCTCGAACGCCTAGTCGTACATCTCAACTCCCAGAGAACCTGAGGCATGGTCCAGGAACGTTGTCAACCAATCAATTACTATATCTGTTGAACATCCACAAGGTACTAGGCATCCCAAACAGTGACCACGTTGGTCAACAGCTGGAGTTTACAGTATATATAATGAGATTTGTCCTAAATTCAGAGCCCTAGTTGTTAATAGTTGATCTACTATAGGAAAGATCAGCATAAACTATTTCTCCCCAACTTCTGCAGCCTAGCAATGCTATTTTTAGTCCAGAACTCCCTGTAAGAAAATTCCATATAGGGAAACAATTTGAATGCCCTTAGAGATGGGAGTGGGTGAGGGTGCATCATTATGGAAATTTACCAGTTGTGTTAAACAATATATGTTGGGTGTTTGGCACCACAGTCTTCAGCAGATCACCTTAAGACCACGTTTATGTGTCATGGTAAGGTAAAACTGAGTACGGTGGAAAAATGGTTTTCAGTTCTATTGAGAAATGTTGTGAGTTGAAGTACTTTAAAAGTTCTATAAATGTGCACCTCCACTTGCATAACACAGGTGGATTACAGTGGATTCAACCATGTAAAACTTCAAGGTATATCAGAGTTCACCTCATGTTTTTGGTCAAGGACACAAAGAGATCTTACCTTACATTTCTCTATAATTTCATGTCGCAGTAACAGGCATACCAAAGAGAAGCAGTGCTGACCCACAGGCAGAGACACAACTTCTGGGAGCTATAATATGCAAGATATATTAACACCTGACATTTTGAGGAATACAAAGTGTTCATTTCTCCGGAATGGAATTATCATTTCCTACCAATGACTTTCGTGACTGAGGAGAAAATGGAGCAAGGTTTTGACCCTGCCATCTCCTCTTGCTCTGAGATCCCTTTTACTCACGTGCCACTTCTCTCTGATTAGATGGGTGGTTAACACTAGAGACAATAAGTGGATAAAAAGCACGTTTATTAAAACTGTTTGTTACATTTACATTCCTAATATCCTTACCAGCAAGGGAAGCCACCTAGCCAATTCATTATATTTCTTTGTACTCCTCTGTTCCCAAGTAGAATTATTTGCTCAAACAAAGAAGTTCTGCCTCCAGTAGGGCTATCAATAAAACAAAGTATTTCTATTTCCAAAGCATATTTGAATCTAACAATTCTTAAATTTCACATAAGATAATAGGCTCAGGAAACACTAAGTGCTAGTGTCTCTGATCCAGGCACGAAACTTTAGTCAGACCAATAATTAATCTTGGGAATAGAGGTCCACAGCACCGCAATGGGTGGTTTTGCTTCGTGCTTTTCTTTCCTCTTGATTTTGCTCTGATTTCTCTCCACGTGGAGGGCACACAGAGCAGCATTTTATTTTGCATGGTTTGGAAGCTCTTTTAGTATGCCTTCTCTCCAGATTTTGAGATGATGCTTTTTTTCCTCTCCATAATTCATCCTTTGATTCACCACCCTTCATTACCAGCAGCTGTCTTGAACCTCTGACGCCTTGGCAAGACTAGTGGAGTTTCGGCATCAAGGGAGGTGTTTGGTTTGGTTTCGTTGTTTTTCAGTGTCTATCCCGCATTCTGGTGATGTTCATCTATTTGCGCGAACCACTCACGGTTCTTGCTGTCCTAGAGGTAAGCGCTCTGCCTGCCAGGGCTCGCACCTGGATGTGGACACGCGGAAGCATTTGTTTTGCAACAAGCTGCCTGGATGCTAGTTTTGTTTTTGTAATTGTGTACCATCAAAACATGCAAAAGATGTGAGCAAACAGGCAAGGAAAAAGAATAGTAAAGAAATATAAGAATTCCACGTGTTTTAGGAACAATTCTAGACTAGATTTCTTTCAGACCCGGTTACCTTTCCTTTTGACAGTCAGGAGACCTCAGTCATAGCAGTTTCAGTGAGCCAAAGTAAAAATGAAAGGCAGTTTCTTCCACAAGGTTGTTAGTACTCTCTGAAATTCTGACTAGCCTCTAAGTGCTAGGGTCTACCCTCAGGGTTTAATAGTGTGGGAACACTTGGCCCAGGCACCTCATAACCCCCGTCTCCACCTTACTGGTGAAGATATGCCGTAAAATGGCAGAAATTCAACGAGTCAGTAGAGGAGATTATATGATGGCAGATATTTTCAAATAAGTTTACCATCATTGCTTTTTTTCCACATTTGTGCTAATATTCATTCAAGTAGTTATGCAAACGGATTTTAAATGGTTTGATTATATACCTAACAATCAGGTTTTCCTATTGCTTCATTTAGCATTTTCTGCCAGAATATTTGACAAAATGGTTTTTTATCGTAAATATAGGAGCATTTATACAATAGTCTTTTTATGTGGTCAGTCTTCCATTTGAGAATGGAAAGTACTTGCCATTTTTGTCAGGATAATTGTGAACTGCCTTAGTGTAAAAATTGGAACCATAATGAGATTTGATTGGCGCTCTGGTAGGTTATTGTACTGGCAAAATGCTGATATAAAGAAAGCTTGCTGAAAGAAGATGGACAATTAGTTGGTTTGGATTATTACTTTGCTTTAACCACCCATGCTTAAGTGAGTGTTTTTTATTATTTCCTGAAGTATTGTTACATATCATTGCATGGTGACGTAAGTCAGCCTTTGAGAGGCTTTACAAATATACATTCTAGCCTTTTTCTATATATAACTAATCCTCAATTATAGGTGTCATTTACACAATTTATTTGAGTCATTCCTTTAATATGATATCATTTTCCTGGCTGGCATCATAAAGATTTCATCAAATACAAAGTTCAGTAAACTAAGAAATTCTCCCAAGACATCAATGTCATTTGTATAGAGGTAAAAGCATATTATGATCTCTCTGTATGAAATGTGTCATGCCAGTATGAGATATCAAACCCGCTGATTTACCAAACAAATAGCCTCTATTAGTAGTTAAATCCTGCTTTTTATATGGCTCAACACTCCTCAACCTGAGGGATCTCAAACTTCATATGGTGTTTTCAAGTCAGGGGAAATGAAAATAGGGCCCACTGTGAAAAAACCTGGAAAGTATCATCAGCAAGTTGCTTATTTCTGGCACATTAGTTAATTACTTCACAAATTGTTCATCGTGTTCCCATTTCACTTTTATAAGCACAATAACACTCTCTTTTTCTGAATGTTGCCAACATTTAATTTCTTAATGAATCAATGACTATTTCATAGGTTATAAATTAACATATGTGTTCACCCAACCGAGTGGCTACACTGCATTTTCTAACATTTGTTGGAGCATTAGGGAAAAATCAAATACAACCAGCATCACTTTTGCATAAATAATATATTTTCTCTTAGAATTTAAGATTAAACTTGTTCTTAAAAATTAGCAGCAAGATGTTAAAAAACAATATTTTTCATGGGGAGTTTATCTAATACAGCAGTAATGGAGAAAATTTGTCTTTTTTATGAGATTTTATTAAACCTTCATTTGCTGTTATTGTTGCCACCCAACCTATTACCATTTCGTCATGAACTAGTGTTTCATGCCTTATATTGAGGAAATTAATCTATCAGGAAACCACATGCAGAGCTGCTATATTAAAATCCATGATGGGTCAAAAGTTCATGGGGGACCCTTGATATAAATGCACTTTCTTTATATGGGAGGAACCCATTTGAGAGAGTTTAGTTTGTGTCATGCCAAAGAAACTTTGCTAAACAGAGCTTCCATTCTAAGTTTGCCCGTCTCTAAGACTCCATAGGTAGAATTATAAAGACAATCCAGTGTAACAATAATATCAAAATACATAATATTAAGTATGGTGATTTATTCTCTCATAGCCCTGTTGCCGACATCACCTTATATCACAGTACGTGTACTTGACAAGTGGTCAAGAAAAACTACTGTATTTGAATTGCTATTTTGTACTGCTGAATTAAATGCAAAGTCAAAATAGGTGTATTTTTAACAACAAATAAATCGTAGCTTGAAATTCATCATTTTGTCTATTTAATTTTTTTATCATTATGGCCTGGAATCACACTGAATGAGTTCTTTGTCATTCCAGAAGTTGTAGGTGTGTGCGTAATCTTTATATGTGAGGCAGTACTGGCCAAGAAACATTAAGTGACTTTCTTGAAAGATATGTGAACTTTTCATGAGCTAGTTGTTTCATGAGTCTCAATCTTCGGCAGAATTCCAGCATCACTGTCTCTGATATGATCTTGTGACAGATTAACACAGTTTCCAAAGGTCTTAGAAAGTTTTTCTTGCCATTATGGTATCAACAGGAGCCCCCAAGGCAACTGTGTTCCTTTAGCAGTCATCCCAATTGAAAAGAAAATTGCTCCTCTAGACAGTTTTATTGTATCTCTTTGTGGTTGCTAAAAGAAGCTTCCTTACCAAGTCAATTTTATTTCCTGCTTTTGATTGAAATTTTATTTTATAAGAATACCTAGTAGTTTATTTTCTCTTCAGGTATGACTTTCTGAATTCAAATGAGATAGGATGTCTCTGTTTTTGCTTTCTTATTTGTTTTGTCGACAATCATTCCCTTTTCTCCTGAAATGTCCATGGAAGGGCTCACTGCCTTCACATTTTTATTTAACAAAAGTCCCTTGATAGAAGCTGAATTACATGTCTTTAGGGCCATATTCTGTTTGGCTTCATTAAGTCAATTGTAAATATACAGATTAAAGCAGTATCTGATAATATCAGACTATTTCCTTGTAATGTTACAACCTTATAAAAGCCTGCATACGCACCACAGAGCCTCAGTTTGTGTTCTCAGAGCATAATGTGTGTAATATTTTCATGTACCTCTTTCATTCCCCAGTTGTTTCTGATGTGTAAATCTGGTTTCCCCAGATCGTATTTTAAGCTATTTGTGAATAAGAATGGTGCCCTCTACTTCTTTTATGTTTCCCACCATACTAAATTCATTATTGAATACCTGGTAGACACTCTCCTAATATTTAGTAAATAGATGATAGAAAATAATTTTACTATGTAAGAGACCAACGATTGAGAGAAAATAAATGATTTCTCTCTTTTACACAATAAGAGATGACTGAATCAAGAATGATACAGTTTAGTAAAGAGCCATTTAGATCCAAATTACATGTATGTTTCCATGCGTGTGCGTGTGCACATCTCTCTCCGTTTTCTTCACGGAGGTTTATATGTATACCAAGTCTTTGCCACCATTCCAAAATAATGCTGAATAAAATGCTATTTGATTAATCATGTCTTTTTTTATATATACATGAGAAACACTGGTTGAAGAAGTAGTAATGTCATAATTGTCCTGGGAGTCACAACGTGGGCACACTGAACTAGAAATCTAAGAATGTAGCTACTAAGCCCTATTCAAATGAATGTAGGAACTGGGCAGCTTCCTCCTTTTGTTAGGATCTCAGTTACCTCAAATATTATATGAGAGTATTAAGTTTGATTCCTATGGCCCCTAGAATCTCTTTTGCAAGCAATAAGTCCCTCAACTTTGCATTCATCATTAAATTTTTAATAAAATCCACAGCAGTGGGGTTGAGGAGAGTGCAGATCTAATGAGTACTCCTCAGTACTGGTTGACCAGGGGATCACCTTTGAAATAGATGGGTTATACCTGGGGAGAGAAACAATTATTTTCTACTCATGATCAAAACACTGGACGTGGGATTCTAATGAATCTTTCATTATAACACTATTTTATTTTTCTCTGCTTTGATTGTCTGATTTATTTATATAAAAGTAACATTAGGATTCTACTAGGGGCATAATTTGGCTTGACCAATAAAGGATAACTGTGTGTGTCTTCTAATTGCCTCCGCTAATTGTCCTACTCTTCATCCTGCTGTACTATGGAAAATGTCACATTTCCATGGTCTGCGACTTATATAATAAATGAATGTGTGAACAGTATCAAAATAGAGCAATTTACTGTATGTAAAGGGAAATAGACAGCTTTTGAAAATGGAAAGGTATATAACTAGGTATTTCTAAACTAAAAAAAATTCTCATTTGGGCTTAGAAATATGCTTTTATGGTTCACATAGTTATTATATCATCTAATGAAGGACTCACTTGCCTAGTCTCTGTTCTTGCCCCACTGGTAATGACCCAGGAAATAAATCAAGTGGACTTAAAGCTCAAATCTCATTACCCCGTACAACAAGAGAAAAATATATGATTTTCTTCCTCTGTTAATATCAGGTTTTTCTTTGTGCTGGTTTGTTTAGTTTCCCCCATAGTGCAGTCTTCTAAACATTTGTTACTTCTCTTTTCATGCAATTAAATTAATGTGGATAATTGTAGTAGTTAGAGGCTTTACTCTCTCAGATGGTAATTATCCATTCTATAGTTTCATTCCAAACCCAGTAAAACAGTATTAGAAAAGCTGATATTTATCAGAAGGGATCTCTGGGTACAACTGAATATGCAAGACTTAACAAATGTATAATCTTCGGTCAAATTAAGACAAATTTACTCTCAAAGTTCCCGTAGTTATATACTGTGTTAACGGGTTTTATTAGTGTTACTGCAAAATATCAGCAAGCTTCTGATATATTCATGGGAATTTTCTCTTCTATGAATTTTTCAAGTCATAATTCCTTAGAGTTTATACATCTACTTTTGATGGCAAGAAAGCATGCTTGAGATTTCTTTGGAGGAATTGTTAGGAAATACAACATCCAAGCTTTGGTGGTCTGAAGGAAGAGGAAGGGCTAATGAACCGAGTTTGACTTAGTTTTGCTTATCTATTCCTTTACATTTAATTTCATCGAGAATTGAAAATGCTGGCATTTGAGATTTCTGAAAATTAAACCTGAGGAGTTCTGTCCTATTCCCTCATACATGAGCCAGGAAAAGCTGTTTCTTAGTTTATAGTCTCCTTTCACCGATCTCTAAATGGCAGTGAAATTAAAGATAAACTTCGAGGACATCAAATCTGTCATAAAATTCCTGTTTATGCACAAATTAATTCATTCTGGAGAAACGCAGTAAGATCAATGTGTTCCCACGTTTCTCCTTAGAAAACGTATTTGAAGGTGGCAATGTGTATAATTCTATCAGGAACTGTGAGGATTCTGAGTACATTTAACTTGTAGGACAGTGCCGAGGAGTTCATGATGTAGCTTTCCACCGTTGACAATTTTTTTCTGACTGACGGAGACAGCCCACCTCAGTGGTACAACCTTTAGAGGCACTGTGACTATTTCTTAGACACGGCAATGCATGAAATTTTCTATCTCATAACATATTTGTAGACACGTGAGGAAAGGAATTACAGTGGTAGCCACAAACAGCCTTCTTTTGCATGTTCATGGGGTCACAGAAAATAGGGGAATAGAGGAAGTCACCTCTGAGCCCCAGTATAGACATCATAAGCATGTGTATTCTCCACTATCACTTGCCAGCTGTGTGGCCTTGGGCAACTTATTTGCATTTCTGATCTTCAGATTCCTCATGTGAAAAATGGGATATTACCTATACCAGGGGTTCAGTAAGATCACTTATGTGAATTGTCTGGCACATATAGGTGCTCAATAAATGTTTGCATGCACATCACTGTGGTTGAATGAATGTTGGACTAAGGCAGCCTTCTATGTAACAAAAGTTTTGGAAATATTTTTTGAGGCTCATGCAATTGTAGAGTCTAAAATTTAATTTTAGCTTAGAAGTGTAGCTTATGGAAAAGCAATCAGTTTTTTAGTTTCTTATGAAACACTTTTATAAAGAAAAATATCTCTGTGGGTGCTTTGTTATTCTGTTTTACTTGGTTGAGTGTACTTCTTTGTTCATTATAGGCTGAAAGCTCTTCTAAGTTAAATGAACTGAAGAATATCAGTGGAAAAAAACAAAAAATACTACACTCGTACAAGTTCATGTTACATAACTCTGAGATCATTTCAGAGCTAAGAAATTCCATAGCTCACCTGTCTGTCATTAAAAACATATGGTCAGTCACGAACATGTACAGACAGGGCATCATGATAGTCTCACAGTCGTAGCTTTTGTATTTCTACCTTTGTTGTGGACCCAAGATAGGCTGTGAATGCTGTATGCCATGTATCAGAAGGGAGCAAAGAGTGCGTGAAAGCTACTAAAAGAAAAATTGACATGACTGAATCTAACAGCTTAGTTATCCATTTCAAGGGATAATTTATTTGGAATGCTACTTTATTTCCTAAGATATCCCATAGTTCATCACCATCCCTGCTGTTCTGCTTGTAGACATGTTCTATCAGTGCATGACTGTAACAGGCAGGACATAATATAGTGAAATATGAAAAGCTCTCTCAGAAAGAATCAACTAAATTTGAAGGAAGATCTGTTTTTGCATGTTAATCATATTCCTAACCTTTTAAAATTCTGATTGGCTGATTTATGAGTTGGAGCTCATAATTTTGTGAATTCCTTATAAGGAAATCACAACAGTCTCCACAAAGATGATTCACTCGAATTCAGATAATATGTCATTTCTCTCTTATAGCCTTTTCTTATAGATTGGGAGACGGAGGGTGCAAGTAAGGCTTTCTGAATACAATGATACACAGTGGGGAAAAAACATGTATTCATGGACATAAATCATTACTAGACATTTAATTGGGTTTTCCAAGTGCGTTAATCCCATCCATGTTTTAACATGCCTTTGAACCCAGAGTGGCCTCATAAACCTAGCCTGTACCTAGATATAGTAGGGACTAGGTAGCTGTGGGTTGACTGAAAAATGGGTTTTTTAGCCTTTTCTTCTTTATGTCTTTTTCTGTTCTCTCTATTCTTTGGTCACTCCCCCAGTACTTCTATACTAAGCCATACTACTACAGGTTGAAGATGTTTCTGTTCATTCAAAATAAGTATTTCTCATCTAGAGCAAAACCTTTGATTAATAGTAATGATGCCTTAGCAACTAGCATGTATTTTCTCCATAATTTAACAGGAACCTGAATTCCTATAAAATGCAAAGATTGAGAGGGTACAACAACAACAACAAGAAAAACTCTTGGAGGACTTAGGCCCCAACTCTTAGCTCTTGTTCCCTATAAAAAGAGGCACAAACCCCAAAATATTCAAAATGGTTCTTACTGCCTGGTAGAATCATATGTGCTGCTTATTTTTATGCCTTTATTAAAGTTTCTAAAGTTAATTTTGTGGTATTACCTTAAACAATATTAAAAAGCAAAGCAATGTGCCCTTTAGACAGTATCTAAATTACCTCAATTTTTCACTCCCCTTTGTGCGTGGAGATGTTGACTTAATATGTGACATTGTCACTAAGATGGATATTAGATGATCAGAATTGCCTCAGTGTGAAAAAAGGGAGTAAAATAAATAATAATAAAATAAATATAAAAATCACAAGAATTTTCCTTTCACAGAATTATTGTTGCATGTGGTATACAATGCAGAGTTAAAAATATAGCAGACTGTTATGATTTCTCAAGATTTTTGTAACAAAATCATGAATAGTTCAAATTTAAGAAAGATTTAGATTTCCTTTATCCTTTGCCTTGGAGTTGAGTAAATCCTGTTTCTTGGGCTAGGTGACCAGGACTTTTAAAAAAATGTGTATATCTAACAAACGTTTGTGTTTGGAGCTATTCACAGCACTTTAGCCCTGCTTTTGCATCCTACAAAGTGCAGCTTGCTTCATTGGGGAAAGAAAGGACATAAGAAAGTATCCATAGTATTAACAAGCTCATAGCCGCAGAAGTTACCAAGTAGCAAATTAATAGGAACAATGAAATGATTACTTGGGAAAGTGGCAACAGTTAGGGGTGCTCTTCAGAACCATAACCATGGGAACTTCTAAATGTTTGTCCTCCACTGTTAGTTTACCTTGTATTGTACACCACTATTTAGTTCTCCCTTGATTGCACCTCCTCTGAAGGGGAGATAAGAGGAACCTTTCTCATGTTTGATTATCATTCTCTCCAATACCACTATCTATTGCCCCTTGACAATTTTTATCTTCTAGATCATTGTTACGCCCACCAACATTACTCTTGCTATAAATCTTGATGATTTCAGTAGCCATGTAGATGATTCTCAAGTGGTCAGTTCCTTGAACTTTTCTCTGGTGATCTTGTCCATCCCATCTCATTCATCCACTCTTATGGAAAACTTTAGACTGCCATTAAAAGTAACCTTTACCCTCTTCCCCATCTCAATTTCAAGCATCCCACTCTTTGACCTTTACAGTTCATTCCTTCTACTCCCCAGATTCTAACAATTTCTGGATCCCACCAGGAGAAGTGTATGTTACTCTAAAACCTTTCCACAGTTCCTCAACCTCCCCTTCCATTTCCTCAATTATCTCCTTCCCCAGCTTATGTGACACAATCCATCATGATAATCATTCTTTCATACACCACAGATTTAATTCAGTTTTCCTTTTCTCCTCCCATTTTAATTGACTGGCAACACCCCAACCCTAGTTAAATTCACATCTCTGCCAATTCAACATCTGTGCTAGTGCTGCTGGAGGAAAACATAATCTGCTGACTGGTTTCTCTTTAATTTCATGACCATTGCTGGACCATCAGTGCTGCCCAGTAAGCCTACTCTACAGATGTGTTGCTGATTTTACTTTGTTTTCTCATCTATAATATGGGGATAATAATAGAAAACTATGTCGTAGGGTTGAGAGATTTAAATATGTTAGCATATATAAAGCCCAAAAAACGGTGCCTGGTACTTTAAGTGCTTAATTTCTCTTCCTCCTCCTCCACCCTCCTCCTCTTCCTCCATTCCCTTCTCCTTATTAGTATTAGTATTATTAGAATTTCCCTAGTCGAATTACTTTTATACCAACCTACTTGATTATTTCGTACCTTCTTTCTCCTGAAATACTGAATGTCTCCTCCCCCTCCTCATGCTAAGATTCTTGTTACACAGAGAAAATAAAAAGTCAGAACAAAATTTCCTTGTGCTTCTGCCATTGTATCTACTTACCCACTTTTATCTGTGCCCGCTTACATTGGCCCCTGTTATTATGGATCACAAGGCCAACCCTTACAATTTTGCACTGGATTCAACTCCATATATCTTACTCAAGGTTACCACTCCAGAAATTGTTCCCTCCTCTCTCCCATGTCACCAAATTTCTCTAACATGTAATCTCTGCATACAAACATGCTCTTATTTTTCCCATTTAAATAAGAAAAATCTCCCTTTATTATATATCACTCACCAGCTACCAATCCATTTATTAGTTTCTTGTTACAGCAAAACCTCTCAAAGAATTGTATACTCGCTTTCACTTCATCATAATTTACTCAACTCCAGTCCTCAAACTTCCTCTTATTTGACCGAATAGTGGTAGTTGATGCAGTTCACCACTCCTTCCTCCTGAAAACCCTTTCTTCACTTAGCTTCCAGGACACCACACTCTCTTGATTTTCCTCTTCCCTCATTGACCAATCCTTCTAAGTTTGCTTTGTTGGTTCTTATCTTCCTCAACTTTAGTCTCTGGTGGGATCCAGGACTCAGTTCTTGAACCTGTTCTTTTCTCTATCTATGTTCACTCTCTTGATATACCATTCTCATGACTTCAGATACTATCTATAGATGGGTGACTCCCCAAATTCTCCAACCTGGACCTCTTACCTAAAATCCAGAATCATATTTCCAGTTGCTTCCTTGACCTCTCCATTTGGATGCCTAGTTAGCATTTCAGTTAACTTGTCCAAATAGAAATCTTCATATGCCTTCCTTGAATTTGCTCTACCCGCAGTCTTCTCCATCTCAATAAATGGCAACCTCATCCTTCCATTGCTTAGGTCAACATTCTTAGAGTTGCCTTGCCTCTTTTCTTTCTCTAACGTTACATACCCAATGTATCAGCAAATCTTGGCTTTTCTTTCAAAATATATATACTTGAGAACCAAACCAGTTCTCATCCCCTCTATTTCTACTTATTAGGTCCACCCTCTCCTAACTGGATCATAGCAACAGCTCCTAATTAGCCTACCTTTTTACATCCTATGCCTCCCCACTCGATTCTCCATACAGGCATTCTTTTCAAATGTAAGTCAGATCATGTAACAACTCCTCTGTTCAGATTCCTCCAATGGCTTCCTCAGAGTAAATTCCAAAGTCCATAGTATGAACTAAGACTGTCTATAGCATGATCCCTCAGCTGTCTGTCTGACTGCACCCTCCTAATACTTGTTAGCTTCTCACTCACCACTCACTATGCTCAAGTCACATTGTCTTTCATGCTGTTCCTTCAGCATATTATATGATGTGTTTCTTCTGTGTCTTCTGCCTGGACTTGTCTTCCGCAGATATCCCCATTGTTCACTGTCTCAGTACCTTCATGTCTCTGTTCAAATATCACCTTATCAAAGAGGCTTCCCTGACTAATTTAAAATAGCACTTTGAACCCTCGTTCTCCATCTTCCATTGTCAGTTATTTATATAGCACATATAAATAGGTCAAGTCATGGTAAATATGTTGGATGTATATTTGTTGAATAAAATGTTTATTTGCATATTGTTTGTATCCATATACTAGAATATAAATTACTTGCAGGCAGGAATTTTGTTCACTGTTTCTATTAAATCAATGAATATGTAAATATTTATTTATTGTCTCCCTCTATAGAATGTCAGCTCCTTGAGGGCAGGGTCTTTATTTTGTTCAGTGATCTATCCTCAGTGCATGGAACAGTACCTGGCATATAGTGAGTGCTCAATACATGTATGTTGAAATATTTAATTAATTTATTAATTTGTTAAGCTGGAAATGACTTCCAAGAGTAATACTCAAACTCAAATAAATGTGATGAATAAATATCCAAGTGCTGTATGAGGAAAACATTGATAAACATTGACTGTTTTTTTGAGATTCATATTTATCCTACTCCTTGATATAAGAATGCTGATTTATTAAACAACTGGTAAATAGAAATATGAAAACCCACAGGTTTTTCTTGCTAAGAGAACTCCACTGTATGAAGCAAAGATGTCATTCGGCCTAATTTATATTCAATTCTTATAGTCCAACCATTGATTTCTTTCTCAGTTGTTTAGATTTGTTGCTAGGAAACACTATGAGTATTTTAAGTATAACATTTGTTTCCACTGAGTTATGTAACCATGTTTAATATGTTTTTAATATCCTTTATGATGTAGATTAATAAAGGAGATGATGGTGATGGTGACGATGGTGGTGATGATGTGTGTGTGCCACAGCTAAAGAACAACTTTGAGACTTTCTGTTCAATTCTCACACACACACACACACACACACACACAACCCACTCACTACTAAAAAAGAATTACAAAGTGGGTCAGTCTTATAAAGTATTTTTAAAAAGATGCAATTACACTTATTTCCTAGCTTAACTCAAACTGTGCTAATTCCTTTTTTAGTAAGGGTCCAGAAATGACATGATTCAGTGAAATGATGTGTAATTAATGTCTCAGTTGTTTACATGTGAATTTAAGTTATTTGAGGACTTCAGAAAAGTTTGTTCACAAGTACTTTTTTACTTCTAGTTTTTATTTTATATGAAAATGAAAAGAAGTTAAACATCATCACAAACTCACCACCCAGGGTTTTTGGTGTCTGTCACCCATGTGCCTCTCTATGTGTATATACACATGTGTGTACTTGATTGTACGTAAACGTGATAGTTCTATATGTGTGGTTTCCGGCATTTGTTTTTTTTCACTTACATCTTGTGCACATATTTCTATGTCAATAAATGTACATGCATATCATCATTTTTAAGAAGTGAATAATATTCTATTGTATGTACCACAATTTGTTTATCCAATACTCTGTTGATGAATGTTTAGATTGTTTCCTTTTTTATTGTTATAAAACAATGCTGTGGCGAACATCCTTATATATGTAGTTTTTTCATTTGATTTGCAAGTATTTTTAAAGTTTCTTCTTCGGTGTCGTTATTTTGTACTCTCTATATAAATGGATCGCTAAACAAAAATAAGATTCTATCCTATTCTGTTTTTAAATTGTTGTAAATTTCAAAGTAGTGAAATTTGAATAAATGAGATTTTACTCTGTACTTTGCCCCAGAGCCCCCTCTTAAAGTATGTTCAAGGGGAATGAAAGGGCTCATTAACAGATAGAGCTATTTGAGTTAAAGATCAAATCTGTTGAACATTTTCCCTTAAATATACCAATCTTATCTTCTTAACGTTTTTTGTTATAGTTGATGCTGACAATAAAAACTTTGGAATAAGCTATAATTTGTGCATCCATGCATATTCAGGTCTGAAAATGAAAGAAGAATATGACAGGTTTGCATGTAGCAACTTCCCACCCACACATTTCTTTCCTTTCTGGTTCTGACACTTCAGCATTTGAAACACTTCCCATGAGCAATACTGAGATTCAGACTATTTAGATCTAAAGGGAAAAAAAACACAAGATCTCCTTCTGCTTGTATCGAGCACCTGAAAACCTCTTTGAAGAAGTGCTGAAATGTACATCATGCTGTTATCTGTTTTGCACATAGGAGAAATCCTAAAGGTATTTTAGGGAGAAGCAGGAGGGGGAATCTACAGATAGTAAGGACAGCATGGGGCCTGGAGTGAGGGAAGGAGCCCCAATCCACATTACTAAAGTGACATATTTCCAATATATTTTTGTCAACTTATATGTGGATTGCATGTCACTTTCATGCAAAGATATCACATTTTGTTCACAGCTTTTAGAAGAAGGCACGTAAGACAGGAAAAGAGAGAGGACTCTTCGTTGAAAAAAGTGTGGGTTTACCATCAGATGAAGGGGTTATTGGTAGTTGTCTGAAGTAGACTGAACTTTTGTAACATTAGCCTGTTCTGTGCCATATAGAACCAGCCTAAGTCCATAGGAGTACATTTCCTTCCTAGTTATTCAAACCTCACTACAATAGCCATAAGATTTTTTCGTCCTTTATCAAAGAATATCAATATTGTGAAGGGCCTTACAGATCATTTGGTTCAATCTCCCTCTCCCAAAAGAAGGCCTCCTCTTCCTTTCCAGTGCTAAACCCTCTGTCTTTCTCTTGATTGCATCCTTTCTCAAAGCCATGTGGACCTAGATGCATCAATTATCCTTTTTCCCGTACGTTCACTATCTGCTTGACTACTGGCTTTTCCCCATTGGCATACAGATCATTTCAAAACTACCCATCCTAAAAAGCCCCTCCTGGGACTCTGTTCTCCCCTCAAACTGTTTACCTGGCTCTTTCCCTTGATAGCCAAGAGCCAACTTAATCTGTGTTTACTTTTTTAAAATTTTCTCATCTACTTCTTAATTCCTCAACCTCATTCTATCTCCTACTCTCATTACCATCCTTAACCTCCTGTCGCTAAGGTCACCAGTGACCACCCAATAAAATCCATCATTCCTTTCAGTCCTTACCTTATTTCTCCTCTCTGCAGCACTGGACCATGTTGATCATCTCCTCCTCATTGAAGCTAACTCAATCTTTGGCTTCCCCGACACGGCTTTCCATCTGTTCCACAACACTACTATTTTTCTTTTGATTCCTCCCTTTCCTTCACCTCTTCTTCGGTGTTGATGTCTTACCTACCACCAGGTTCCAGCCTCAGTGGCTGTCTTCTATTCTGCTTGTATTCTCTACATTATTAAATCTATTCTCATGGCTTCAGTTACCATCCATATGTAAACAATTTACCTCTTTAGAACCAGAATTGTATATCCAACTGGCTACTGCACATCTCCATTTCACTATCACTAATGACCCTTCAAACTCAAAATACCATCAATGGATCATTGTCTCTATCTCCCAAATAGAACAGAATACCCTGCTTCTCACCCTGTAGTAACAGCCTTTTGGTGTCCCAAGTTTAAGCAGACTGGATCCAGCATCATGAATAAATGATACTTAATATTTGCTTTCTAGATGCTTGCAGTGGTTAAGAGGGAGGGCTCTGCCAGACTATGTGGATTCGAAACTCAGCTTAACTGCTTATAGGGTTTGTAATTTTGCATAAAGGAATTAAGCCTTCTGTCCTCTAGTTTCCCCATCTATAAAATGGAATAATAGTAGTATAGATTTCATAGGGTCCTTAAGAGAATTAAATGAGATGACACATGCACAGCGTTTTAAAGTGTTAAGCACAGAGAGTTAATAAGTGTTCGATCTTATTATTTGCTGTTACAGCCCATGTAGTGACATGCTGACTTCAGGCCAATATGTAGCAGTTTATAATTCTTGGAAAACTACGAGGATCTTATCATGTATTAAATTGTCATATTTTTCTTTTTTTCTAAGACTGAATTAATAAGAGTTATATAAAGTCCAAAAATACAGTTATTTCCAGGGACAAACTGATCCGCAAGGACACAGCCTACCCTCATGAGCCAGTGCCCATCACTGCAGCAGGACAATTCAAAAGGAAAACGTAACTCAACGAGCTATCCATTTCCCGCATAGAATCACAACTGAAGAGAGAAAATCTGAAGTGCAATGTTGAATCGGCTGCTGTTGGGAGACCCTGGTCTGCACTCTATCTGTATGCTTACTGAAGGGAGCGCAGGGCAGGGTTTCCCATACAGAGGGCACAGGCTACCACCGCATTGCAAAGGTTGATCGGAACTTGATTCCCAAGCCACTTCCCCTGGAATCTACCCCACCAGTCCAGTGCTTCATGAAAATTCAAGTGCTCTGCTCATAAGAAGAAGCTCAACCCTGATAAGTTTCTTCAGGAGTCATTGAAATGTCCTTGTAACTTATAGTCTCAGGTTGAACAAGAATTTTAACTTTCTAATTGAAGTCCTCTCCCTCCTTTTCCTTCTCCCTCCCTCTTCTCTCTTCTCTATGTCTGAAGGAACACTGGTCTTATGCATGTTTATTTTCTGTTTATCAATATAATGTATGTTCTTTGTAGAAAAATTGGAAAATACAAAAAAGTATCCACAAAAGAAATCCACCTATCCAGAGAAAACCATTGTTAACATTCTATCATAGTTCCTTATAGTGACTGTCGGTTTCTCTTTCTCTCTCTCTCTCTCTATATATGTAGATGATATATATATATACACATCTGTAATCACTCTATGCATACCATGTTTGAAACCTTTTCTCATTATCATGAATATTCCTTCATGTATTAAAATATTCTTCCACATTTTCATTTTAATGGCTGAATAGTAAGTCTGTTTAGGTTGTTTTCTGTTCCTTTGGTTTTGTTTCTGTGAAACACCAAAATATGTGCAACCTACATGTCTAGGTCAGGGAAGTTGAGGCCTTGAAAAAGTATGAGGAAACAGAATGGTTAATAACGATCTTTTGCTTACAGATTGTGTATTCTTTGACCTGCTCATATATAATAATAGTAATCGACTTCTATCTAACTCTGTAAAATGTGTCGTGTTTTCACATTCATTTCTTCGTTTTATCCCTGCAGCCCCTTGTGAGGTAGACAAGGCAAGGGTTATTATTATGTCTTTGTAGATGAGGAAACTGGTGTTCAGAGAGACGATGTGTTTTGCCAAAGGACGTGTAGTTAATAAGTAGTGGCAGAATTGGAATTTGAACTCAGATCTTCTGATTCCGAATCAATCCTCTTTCCAGTATATTTTGCCATGTCCCAGCTTCTTCACTTTATGTAAGTGCTTCTTACTAACATTTCTTATTCAAATAATATCCTTATATGTTTTTTGGTCATAACTTAGGAGACTGTAGCTTGCTCGCCACTTTCCTCATTAGCAGAAAACTGAATATGCCAGATTCTGTCAATAGGAACACAGTTTGCCTTTCAGAAATGCAAATATGCTGTGTATTAATAACCTGGAAAAAACTCTTAGAAGCTGGATTCCTATCGATGATGTTTATGAGGTAACTTATATAGCAACTCAGGCTTTTCTCAGGAAAAGGAAAATCTAATCTTTTTCTCTTTTACAGTTTAGGGAGGCTAGACTGCAGTCATTCAGAGTTTGACTATCTTGATTACAAAATGTGGATGATCAGGTGAAGACACACAATGTAAATGCTGGGGAGTTAAATTATAGGAGAAAAACTTCCTATCAAAAGTTCTTAGAGATAGGTCACATGTTAAAATAAAAAGACTCTGACTAAAGAGTGCCAGTGAGAATAGCCCACCCTCTAGCCAGCCTTTAAGTTGTTGTATGTCATCTAGTTGTCTTCTCAGTTAGGTTCCCAGGCCGTTGAGGAGCAGGAGTGAGAAATGCATGTGTGTGAGAGAGACAGAGACAGGGATACAAAGAGAATGAGAGAGAGATGAGAGAGACTAAATGTGCCTATACTCGGAATGGGGTTCCTCCTCACCTGCTTACCTGAGAAACTGATGACCATTTGCCTCCCAGCCCTGTATCAGCTCTAATTTAGTTGATGGCATTATTGCTCCTTGCCTTTTTTTTTTTTCTTCACAGCAGATTGCTGTTCTTTTTTACTTAAAAATAGTACCTTTTGATGCTCTGTTTTATGCTGGTGCCTGTTACAAAAGTGGTCAGGCACCCACTTTTACCACCTGTTTTATATGAGGGTGAAGACTGCTTTTCTTTCAAGAATTAAGTGCCATTTCATCTCAGCTAAACTGCCTGCATTTAATGAGCGTTTCTAGAATACTGAAACAAGCTATGGAAAAATCATCTGCATATTCTTCATAAATAGAAATGAAATGCTTTTAATATTATCCCTTTGCTCAGATTAATGTTTGGGCATTAACTACAGTGTGCTAGGTGCTTAAGATACATTTCAAAAGGCCCAGCCAGAAGGGCACATTGTAGGTACACAGATTCTAAGCATTTATGACATCTTCCAAAATTATTTTCCCTGTGTCTTCTTAAAAGGCGCAGGTGGTGGCTCATTCACTATCCCCTGAGACCCAATAGGAGCAACTGCAGTCAGTACGGTGGCTATACAGTACACGGGGGTGAAACTCCCTGGATTACATAGTTAGACCAAGAATCACTGAAATCATAAGAGCCTTGGCTTGAACCAAAGCCCAGAATCAACGTGATATTTGAAGGTGAATTGACAAAGGTTCTCAGACCTCACAAGACCAAGGAGAGGCAGACAGCCTAGCTTTGTCCCTTCAAATTAGCTATGAATGAAGCAATTTTAAGTTTAGGTAAGGCCTAGATCTTTCTTTGGGGTGATCTCTGGAAACTGAAGTTGAGAATACTCTCCAGGGCTAGAGGTTCTCTAACGAGACTAAAGGAGCAAACTCCAGAGCACTAAGAACCCTTTTCATAAAAACAGAGATCTTGGCTGTGTTTCCTCACTTCCAGGGAGCTCACTGGACCCAGCGTGTCCTTGAGTGTTGAGGTCCATGTGCAGCTGAATTTAAAACCAGCATAGGAATAAAACTGAGTGGGCCAGTGTTGAGGAGGGTAAAGGAAGAGAAGGGAACTTCTTTCATCTACTTTTGTGTCTTTGGACTTCTCAGAGCCAAACTAGTTACTAGTTGTTGCCTGACTTCTTAGAGCCTGACCTCTGTTGGCTATTTGTAGAGAGAGAGATTGAGTTTTTTCGCCTCTTTCTTTCCCATTTTCTTAGTCCTTCTGCCACTGTTTCTTTTAAAAAGAGGTAAATAATTTTTCTTGGTCCTATGTAGGAAACCCTCTTGGTATTTTCTAACTGCCAAGTGTTCTATAACCAGCCATCTGTGAACGGATTTTTTTTCTTAAATTAATTTTTTATTAATTTATTTTTCTTTTCTTTTTCTCTCTCTCTCTGCCACACACACACACACACACACACACACACACAACCTCAGACTAGTGTTTAAGGGTTAATGAGCAACTGATCTCTCTTATGACAACTTCCTTTTTTCAGCTGAACTTTATCCCTTACTTTTCTGAATATTTTCTCCTAAAATATCTTAAATGAGGTAATTTCACTGAAACAAAGGAATAGTGTGTCTTTTTGGAGCCTTACAGGTATTGAATATAACATTTTAGAACTGACTAATAATGTGGAATGACTTTGATCTTCATGAGGGCCCTGGCCAAAAAAAAAAAAAAGGAAAGTGAGATTTCACATTGTTGTCCTCAAGAGATTGTGTTAACCCAAGTTTCCTCCCAATCTGGATAGGGAGCTTCATGCCATAACAATTTTCAGACTTCACTGCATCAATCAAACAGATTGTTCTTGTAGTGGTAACTTCCTGGGGAATTCGCCAGCTGGGAGTTTTTACCATTGAGCCAAAACAGGCCACTGGAACATCCATACTCTTTACTTATTCATTTATGGAGCCATTTAAGAAGATGCTCTTGCAGCAGCTGCCTGTTTGTAAGAGCAGCCTTGGGGGTGTGCTAAAAGAGACCTAAATGAGATTAGTAGATGATCAGATGACAAAGAACACCAAAGAAACAGGTGAATCACAGACGAAGATGCTGTGGGGTTTTCTGAAGGGCTTCCGCACCGTGACTCTGACAGAACTAAAGTTTCAGCTGCAATGATTTGAGTGTTAAGTATAAAGCGTTAAAAATGTAGACAAGAGTGTGCGTGCCCCCACCCGTCTTTCTTTCTCGCTCTTATGCGCACATGCACACACACACACACACACGCACCAACCCTATCTTATTTCCAATATAAATTTGGATTTTAGATAGTTGGCCAGTTTGCTTTTTAATAAATGAAACGTGCGTATTTGAACGTCTGTGACTAAGGTTGTCTATGACCATATGTCCATTCATTTACTATATGCTTACATGTTGGAGAGTGAGAGAGTAGTTGAGGATGACTCATTTGGGACTAGATACAGAATGCAGATATAACTCAAATATTGCCATCCTCAAGATTTTAATGGATGTCTGTACACAAGGCATGAGTTTAGAAATGCTCTTCTGGTTTCTGGTGTGGATTTAATGTGCAGTCTTTCATGAAGGGCATCAGTTGCTTTTTAGATTTTGTTCCTTAAGGCTCGTTAGTCAACTTTCAACTATCTGTGTATAAATAATCAAGGTAATGTTAACTACTTTATGGATTTTGTTGAGCACTTTGGCTCAGAATTGATTATAAGCAATTAGGACATGGAAAATTGTGATTTCTATATGTAGAAAATTCTCAATTCCAGACCATCTCAGCCTTAACGCACTTCCTAATGCTTCCTCCCTATATGAGTAGGCTTAAAAATACATAATCATTTTAATATTCACCTAAGCAAAATATAATTAGGAAGAGAAACTTCTGCCCTGAATACCATGTTGCCCAATACAGAACTTCGAGAGAAACAGATTTGAGGTAATCTGTTCTCTTGGATCGTTTATGCTGATTTTTTTTTTTCGTTTCCTTAGTCCAGAATCTAGCTTTTGGGAGTGAGGAAAGGCCAAGTCTTGTCCAAGCTGGAGCTCCTTAGAAAGCACAGGTAGCTTAGAAACCCTGTCTGAGGCTTTGGACCAGAAGATAAATACAGAAATAGGAAAGCTGGGAGCCTTCTGGAGCACAGGGACACTCCTACTATCATGTATGTCAGCTGGCTGGTGACAGCTCCCAGCAACTACTCAGTAGGCATTAGAGCCTCTGCAACACAGCTGATGAATTTTCTGGACCTCAAGAGGATGGGAGCTAGCTGAAAGCCATTCCCTCCTTCTTAATGATTATCCATTAGTACACCATGTTTTTTTATTGCAGAATAGATTAAAAACAATTAGCAAATGGAAAACTGAGGAGGCCCTTGCTGCTTTTGGTGTTTAGAAATAACTTTTGAACAGAATCAAAATACTCTTTTTCAGAGTCAAATGTGCCATTTTACCTGAATTACATTTTATTTCTCTGTCAGGGATACATGCTTTATTCCATCTAAAAATGGAAATTTTCTGGACATGGATTCAGTTTATCTATTGCTGATTGCTGCATTTATTTTCAGATCCTTTTTAGAAAGCATTATTTAGTAAGCTAATTTCTCATGCTGAACAATGTATATATTAAAATGATGGTTGAAGCATATTCCAAAGATATCTTTTAAGTCATACATGGTTCCAGTCACATTGCATATGGAACCCTATTAACTGCTGCTGAGACAGTTTAATCATTCATAGTTAACTGGGAACATTTTTGATCTTACTGTCCTTGTCATTGCCTATCACTGTAGTCTTGTGTAAAAAGGAGCTTTTTATAGGAAAAAAATAATAAAATTAAAGGAACAATGGATCTGATTTTATCACTGCTTAGCAAGTGAATTATTCAATGCCTGGCCTATAGAAATCCGAGTAATGTCATTAGGACCTCATAAATTTCAACTTTAATAATGTGGATTTTTTTATATTTCTCACATAGACTTGGATGAAGCTTCATGTAAATTCAAATTCCCTCATTTCTTAAATTGAAGCTTTGTTTGTTTGCATTTTTATTCTACTTCCTCCAAAGAGAAGCAAAATTTGGTTAATATGCAAGTTAGAATTTTTATTGAGGATTGTGTTTTATTTTTCTCAAAGACTAACATGGTAAAGAAGCTTAGAACCACCTGATGAAATTTGTATCACATTTAAAGAAATAGTGCTCAATGAGTGAGATTTTGTCATGAACTTTTTCACAGCTTGATTCTATTTTTCATTATATCCCAATTATTGAGTCAAATAAAATGAAACCATTCCTATAGAATGAAACACAAGAAAATGGCAAACTACCTGTGAAAATGAACAAAGAAGTGTTGATCTTCAACTATTCCTATACCTTATTTTTCACCTAATCTAGCAATTCCTTCCCTCTCTTTTTTTTCCCAAATTAATCTAAGGCAGATAAATTAAGTCACTGTCTAATAATATTGGTGAAAACAGAAGACCATATGAGAAACAAGGAAAACCTCCAAAGGGAATTGCAGTGCCTCCTGGACTTCCTACTATGGAAAGCATCTAATAGAATTAAGTAATGCAGCAGCAGAACGTCATGAGAGTTCACAGTGAAATATTTTCATTCATCCCACTGGCGCTCCAAAGCACCAAGTGGGCTCAGCATCGGAACTTAGAAAACTAGAGCCTTCCTTAGTTATAGGTCTCTCTGTAAAGAAAGAATCATAATTTAGATTTATGTAAGAGGCACAAAGCAAATCATTATTCTGTGTCCACAATTGCCAATTGTGGAGGAGCATCAAGCATCTGAGGGTGAGACTGAGGGTCATACTGCTTCTAATAAACTTCCCCAAGCTTTTATTTTCAGTGTGCAACAAAAAGAGAAGGTTGAGGAAGACGCCTGTGATAAGGATTGTGGCAAAGAGGGAAATTGACGTGGACATATACTAGCCAAGTAACCATGTAGTTTGGATCACTTGCTATTCATTTACTAACCCAACTCCTCCAATAAGTGAGTAGTAGTAGTAATAGTTGACTTTTGGAAAGACAACACAGTGTACGTACGTATGTTATCTAAAGGAGCAGAACTCCTCAAACGTGTTTCCATTGGACCTTTGGACTGTACAAGATGGTGTTTGGGGAAGAAATTATTCTTCCTAGTTATATTTTTCTTAGGTGGATACTAAAGTGAGTGTGTATTCCCTATGTAACTCCCTCAAATATAGTAAATTTCAAATCACTTTATTCTAAAAGTGAAAAATATGTTACATAGAAAGAGCAACATTCAGATAAAATGTATGCCATGGCATACTTCTAGGAAGGACACTCCAAATTGTAGTGTAGATTGTTTAAACAAAATATACATGTAGATTTAAAAAAGATTATAAGACTGCCATCACTTATTCACAACCCACAAGATTTTCAGGGAAGGCTGTAGCATTTCACTTTTAAAGGAGTGGGTTCTAACAATGGTTGCCTTTTACAAATTAAATTGGAAATCCAGGTAAATTTTGTTTCCCCTGACCAATGTTTAGTTAATAAGCTATGTGATACCTTTGTTTAAACATGAATACTCCAAGCATGCATCAAATTAGCTAAAGTACATTGCTTGTGAAAACAAGAAGAATGGTTAAGTTTATAATGTCCATTTTACATTTCGTTTTTAAAAAGTTACTTTATGGAACATTTTTGGCCCATTGATTTAGAAGGTGTTAATGTGATGGTGAAGATCTGTCATTTATTTTTCTTAAGCCACTACTCATGTCCTTCACATTTCAGAAGGATTAGAGAGATAAGAAGACCGACTTTCAAGATTATATAAGGTTGATAGAAAAAGCAAGTTGGCATTTCACCATCGGCTTGAGCTAAGATCCTATATTTTGACTTATATCATTGAGGTGTGATGTGGGCCAGTTTCTTTCAGTTTAGGGTATTTGTCAGAATATGCAGGAGATGAGGGTTTACTCATACTTTAAAAAATAAATTGGGCTTTGAAGACAATTTTGAGAAAAAAATCAAGCTATAATTATGTGGCCTTGTAGAAATAGCATTAATCATCTGTTAACTTGTAAATGAGAAAGGTCAGTATCATTCTTTCTATTATATAAATTATGAAACCCAAAGTTCAAAGCATTTGATAAACTTTAATAAGGGTCTTAGTTAAATCTGGGACAGAGCCAAAGGTCTCACCCGACTAGAGCTCCTTGATCTAAAAGAACATAACTGGACTTATATAAGCTGCTCCAGACACTTGAATGCTCATCTTTCAGACAAACTGGAAAGTTATTTCCTGTGATACTTTATAAGAATGATTATTCTCCTATACCAGTAAACTGAATTCAAATTTGTCATAATTCTAAGTTTTGAATTATCTACCTAGTCAAAATAAATCAAAAAATTTAATTAAAAAAGTACAGTTAGAGGGGTCAGCCCTGTGGCCAAGTGGTTAAGTTTGGCACACGTTGCTTTGGTGGCCCAAGTTCGGTTCCCAGGCACGGACCTACACCACTCATCCGTGGCCATGCTGTGGTGGCAACCCACATACAAAATAGAGGAAGCTGGCACAGATGTTAGCTCAGGGAGAATCTTCCTCAGCAAAAAAAAAGAAAAGAAAAAGTACAATTAGAATAATTGGATTAGCTAGTTGCTTTCAATTTAAGCATGCATGCAAAAGGAAACGTAGTTTCAAGGATTAGTTTCTCACATGTGCTGTACAGCCTAGCTGATAGCTGTTGTAGTGATGGCAATTTCTATTAGTAATTACTAGTTGTATTTGCTCACACAACTTCCTTTAAAGGAACTTGTCTGTTTTGACAGGCTCACATTTTTTTGCTTGTTCTGAAAATTACTTGGGAAAATTACTTGAGTGCAGAAATTTATTTTTCCTTCTCTCTTAGAAAAAGCATCCCTCCCTCTTGAACACAAATATTGTAGTCCTGGTGAAATCTAACTGCTCAACTTCACTAGTGAGTTTTGTCTCAGTGAGGTTTTGTAATGACAGGTGGGAGCTTATTTTAAGTCTCCACTTTCACGACTGATCCTCAAGAAAAGAAAACAACCAGTGAGGCATAATAAATATTTCACTGTCAACTTGGACGTGATCACTTTAAAACTCTGAAACAAATCAGTAAGGCAAGCTCTTCATTAGAATCTTCTGCTGTCTTATATAGTAAGTAATTGAAGAAGAAACAGCATCAGTAAAAACCCATATTAATGAAATATTTCAGGGTGTGATTTGTGGCATCAGTGCATTACTCATATTGGGGGTTGGTTGTTTCTTCCAGCAGGCAAAATATTGGGAAATAAACTGGAATTCTGTTGTGGTTTACCAGAGTAAGCCTTCATAAAGGCCAGTCACCAGTAAAGGATTTCGTTTCTTTAAGCATATGGTCACAGCCATGAAGTGAAAAATTGAGATAGTAAAAAGTAGGCAATGTAGTGCGAGCATCACATGTAATATCACTGTATAACATTGGGTCAAAATTTCTAAATAGTATTTTCAAATAAATTATGCATACCCAGGTGATTTGAGGCAAAAGCTCCTAATATTGGATTTTGGGAGTAAGGGCAAATGCCCAACTTTGAATGCTTATGCTGGTATGAAGTCAGTGATTGCTGGAGATATATCTGTGTTTGGTTCTAATAGGATCATTGAAGAAGACAGAGCGATTAATGTTATTTTAATAGTAGTTGCAGTCACATAGACACCTAATCTGTACGTTAGTGGCTGTAATGGGTTGTGTTTATTCATCATAAATGAGACCCAAGGAGATCAAAATTAAAACTAAAGATCCAACTAAATCTTTTCATTCGTTTCCAAGAATCTAGTGCAGTACCCTGCCCATAGGCAATCAATTAACATATGCCAATTAATTAGCTTTGTTTTTGCTACAATTGATTTCCTATGATTCCTAAAGAACGAGGCTTCATGCGAAGGGAACAATATAAAGTCGTCATTTTACCTATAATTGAGCTCAGCGTGTACAGTGGTGATCTGTGAGATGCTGTCCTTTCTGAAAAGCTTCAATAGGGGTCATCAAATACAAGAGATTATTCCATTGAACACTATCAGTCAGGTTGAAGAAGTCAGGCCTTAACAATCCTGTAGCTGGCACTTTATTCCTTTCTGTATATAGCATTTCCATGGTGAAGATACCTCACAGTGTTTCCATATTAGGATTTCCCAGCCATCTGTGTTTTCCTGGACATTGTGTCTATTTTCCAAGGTTTAGAAGCATCTCTGCCTATCATTCGTTTTATACTTTAGTAGTACCTACAGAGAGGATTGAAAAGGAGGCTGTGTTTCCCCCTGCCTTTCTTTCTTTTAATCATTTTTACCCTTCAGCATTAAACTAGTGACCTGCTAGCATCTGCCAGAAGATTTGCTAGTGTTAGACCCATATGCTTCTGGTGATTGACAGTGTGGAATAGCTGTTCCAAGTCGTGTCATTCACAGGCTGTCATAAGAACCCCAAGGTACTGTGCTCTACTCTTCCAATAAGCTCAGCCGAACTCCTTGCCGACCAAGAGAGAGTGCCACAGGATGGTTCTTGTTCTCTGTTCCCATCAGTTCTCAGAAACCATTACAGCCCAGAGAAAGCCTTCTTAGAAAACTTCCCAAAGCATGTCTGCTATTTTCCATTCCAACACCTATGGGATTTATATATGATATTTCATCCTGTTGCATAGGATAAGTTATCTCAAGCCCTGTGCACATTACTGATGTACTGCAAGTGTTTAATAAATGTCAGCCATTTCTATTATCAAATATCCATTATTATGGCTGAGCCTCTGTAGTGGCCCACAGGATAAAATAGCTGTGAAACTTGGGTCTGGGATGCTCTTACCAAGCAGCAGCTCATTCTCTGACTAGATTGCTATGTGTTCTCAAAGATCCCATAGGGCACTATGATTACTCCTACTTCAGTACTCATCTTGCCAACAACACTTGCACATTTATCTCTCCTGCTTCTTTAACCAGATTGTAAACTCTGAAGAAGAAAATAGCTATGTCTTTTCCACTGCTCTATCTAGTGATTAGCATAGTGTCTGAACGTTTCCTGCGTGTAGTAGGTGTTCAGTAAATGTTTGCTGAATGAATGAATGAAATGTCCTAGTATCAAAGGTACTGAATGACTCCCACAGACTGAGAGTGGTCCCCAAAGAAGGTGTGTGTTCTCCAGTTACATTCCCAAAATGTAGAGTTAGCATAATCAACATATGTGCTATGCATACATGCAAAGCATTAATATTAGCAATTATGCTCCAAATATTAACCTCAGCTTGGATGCAACATAATTATCGCACTTAGATATTAATTACAAATCCTTTGACTGGATAGTAAATAGCTATCCTTTCATCATCATTGTGCAATATCATTACTTATTGGGTAAAATATGCTTAGGGTAGCAGCCCCTAAAAGGCACTTTCCCTCTCAAGTAACTGTCACCCACACCCGTCAACTGTGGTAGGTAGCCCCTTCTTAGCACATCTTAACCCTCTTTCCCTTTTCAGTTTTTCCACCTGCTATTGATAGTCTCACCAAATTATACACCTAATCTCAGCTTCTCTTATTTTCCTTTAACTAGTTAATAAGATCCTGAATAAATGTTTCTTGCTCCTTTTTATCGTTACTCCTATTCCTTTCATAATAGCTTCCTATGGTATATATGTTGCCATCCATCCAAGCAATAATCTACTGATTGCTGACACTTGACAAATACAGTCCCTGCTTTCTTTGAGCTTATAGTCAAATGGGAGAAACAGATCGAACTGCTAAGTACAATCAAGTGCCTACTCAAGGTCCCCTTTTTACTAATATCTGACCACTACCAGATGAGGACTACCATGAACAGATCACTGTTGCAGAGCAGCGTTCTAGCAGTATTTTTAGATATGGGCATTCACAAAACAACAAGAAAGGCCTGGGGACTAGGAGGTAGACGAGAAGGAGGAGCACTAGAATGAGACGCTTTTTTAGTAGTCACTATCCAAATTTAAGCTCTTGCAATTCATTGCCTGGCAACGGGAGAAGCGGCTTCACTCCTCAAAAGCTGAGAAAGAGCAGAGGAGTGGAAGAGCATTTCCAGAGAAATCCCCTATGGATTTCTTAGCCAGATGTTTACAAACTAGTGTTTAAATTCTTGAAGATGGAAGATCCTAACCTGTGTTCTAAGGACGACAGATTAAGGACAGAAAGAAAAACAGACTTTACCCAAAAAATGAGTTCGCAGAATTTCAGTACGTGCCACCAGCCCGTTTTAAGAACCAAACGCCCACATCATCCACCCCGAAGCAGATTTGATGCTGACTGCAGGCACGAATTGATTGTCAGTCCTGCTCTAGTTTATACATGGGAGTGATACGACTTTGTTAGCAGCCATCACTGCACCGATATTTTATTCAGGCACAAAGTAATTGTACTTTATATGAATGCAAATGTCCCAGAATACTGCCATTTGTTCCTGAATTTAAAACATCTGCTTTAGAAAATTCTATTCCTTATTACAGACTAAGCAGCCCTTTACAAATCTTAACCTATTTAATCCTCCCAACAACCCTATGAAGAAAGTACTACTATTTCCCCCATTTTAAAGATGAGGAAACTAAGGCCTGGGGTTACAGTACTTGCCCAAAGTTACCCAGTTAGACAGACCTGTGTTCTAATTATTGCTCTGCCACTTTCTGACTTTAAAACCTGTTCTCTCAACCACTATGCAAAGTTGCCTTAGTATAGAACATAAAACAAAGAAGGAAATAGTGTACAGTACAACAGTTCTGGGCAGCTATTTGCCATTAGCCTTTAGTTAGGATTGTTTATCCACTTTTCCTTTTCCCAGTGTGTTGAAATGAAGAAGCCAAGATGTTTGATCGAGGTGAGCATATCTTAAAAACCAGGTTTCATGAAAAGAACAACTTGAGGCCTAATATGCTTGTTGCTTGATTCTACTTTTTTTTCTGTTTTTTTTTTTTTTTTTTTTAGTTTTCTCTTGCTGGTTTTCTTTTTTCTTTTTAAAGATTGGCACCTGAGCTAACATCTGTTGCCAGTCTTTTTTTCTTCTTCTTCTTCTCCCCAAAGCCCCCCAGTACATAGTTGTATATTTTAGTTGTGGGACCTTCTCAGCCTGGCCTTATGAACGTTGCCATGTCCACACCCAGGATCCGAACCAGCGAAACCCTGGGCCGCCAAAGCGGAGCGCAAGAACTTAACCACTCGGCCACGGGGCCGCACCCCCCCCCATTCTATTTTATAAAGATCCAGCACCTAGTCCATTAGTTTATATCCAAAAGGGACTATCTTGCAGTGAATACCACCAACCTCTTCTTTACACCTAGATCAGGGCCCTAAACTTCTGCTACTGGCTAAACCATCCCAGGCATTTGGTTAGATACGGTTGCTCCAAGTCCACTTACTAGCAAGGCATGTTGCCAGGGAGTCCTCTTGTGCCCACTTGCCTCACATAGTCATGGTCGTCCAGTGAGTTTGGAATACTGGTGCAGTTGACACTTACTGCTGTGGACCAAGTTAACTAAGTTTAGCTAGGTGAAGTGTAATTCACAATTTAAATAATTCTTTTATCTCTCTCCTTCACTATGCTTCCTTTCAAATAATTCCTTTCCAAACAACATCTGAAGTTTGGCACTAAAGTGATTTTTCTATACTATTGTATTTTATAGCACATTGTAGCATTTATTTCTTTTTTAACATCCCTTTTTCTTAAAAATCCTTATCTTTGTTTTGGCAAATTGAAAACAAAATGTGATCCATAGCAAAGAAATGAGATAGGAACCCTTCTCCACTATGATATTCAGCCTGAGATACCTGTGTTCTACACGGGACAATTTAAGCACAAGTCATAGCAAGTTTTAAGCCCCCATGAAAAACACATCAGAGTTCAGCACTAGGTTCCTGGCTAAACTCTTCTTGATATTTTAGTGTTTTAATCTTTATTTAATGTATTTTAATTAAATCATCAAAATAATAGCATCTCCTTTGGAAAGATGTATTCTTCATTTATTCTTTTGTTCAGTACAATGAACTGACATTTCTAATATGTTGAGGAGAAGATTTCACTTTCAAATATTACTGAGATAAGCCCTTGAAATTTACTGGCCATCAGGATTTGCTGCTTTCAGTGATTAATTGTGGGCACACTTTTAAAAGGTATTCTCCTTACCTATTTCCTTTCATCTTGACCTACCGTTTTTTATGAATAGCCTTTCATGTATAGTTCAGGAGAATATTAGTAAAGGTTCGTTTTGTTTCTTTGGGCAGAGATGCTGGTTTCTAATTATAATGCAGTTTGTAACCACAGTAAAGATGAAAGCCCTGATAACTGTACGTCAATAGGAGCCTAAATATCATTTTATGACAAATCTCATTCTTTAATACTTCTGCAAAGACCTTAATAACCTAGAATGTTTTGTCCCTTCAATCTGTCAGGCCATCAATCCATTCATTCAGCAAATTTGTATGGGATGAATACAGAGCTTGAGGCACTGTTCTGAATGCTGGAACACAACATTGAACAAAACATAATCCCTGTCCTCACAGAGCTTGTGTTCTAGAGGGAGTAGACAGACAGTAGACAAATAAACAGATTAACATATAATTTGCTTTGGAGAATAGACAAGCAGGGTTAGGGGGACAGGGTGTGTTGCGAGATAGGGGCAACTTACATATAGGGTGGTCAGGGAAAGCCTCTCTGTAAAGGTGGTATTTGATGGACAAGAGGGAAGGTCCCAAGTGGATATCTGGAGGAAAAATATTCCAGACAGAGGTAGCAGCAAATTCAAAGGCCCTGAGGTGAGAATATGATTGGCAAGGGGGACCAAGCTAGGAAGTCAGTGTGAGTGACATAAAGTGAAAAAAGAGGGCAAGTGATAGATGACAGCAGAGAAGTAGCCAGGATCATGTCACATATGCCCTTATCTTCCAAGGCAAGGACTTTGATTTTGACGCTCACTAAGATGGGAAGCTGTTGGAGAGTGTTGAATAGAGGAGTAATGTGATTTGTCTTATGTTGTAAATTAATGTTTTACTACAAGTATGGCTTTTATGGCACTAGTGGCCAGCTAACACAGTCAATTAGCGAATGCTATCAAAGAGTCTGCAATCTGCCGCATCCCTCATTGATTTTGCTTTGTTCCACAGCTACAGAATGAACCTCAGACTTTAACCAAACATCATAGGCATTTGCTCTGTGGGTCACAATGGAATTAGCAAGAATGTGTAATTAGCTCAGGCCATCCCATCCGTACTGCAAGGAGAAAAAAACCGAGTATGTTCATTTAACTCAGCCATCAGCAGTGCAGGAAAAACAACTCCCACTGAAGTGAGTCAGTAGCATCATCATAAACCAAAGCAAGCATATTATGCCTTAAGTGATGGCTCAGTGGCCTTAAGGAAGTAATGCACCTTCCTAAGCACCTAATTTACTACCAGGTGCGACTCAGGCTCAGGGGAAATCGAACCTATTATTGCTTACTCAAAATACAGTAAGTAACTGTGGATAAACATTAAAACTATTTAGAAGAACAGAGAGTTAATGTTGCTAAGAAGACAAATATGTTATCTGCAGCAGTTCTCACACTGGCTTTGTGTGTATGTCTGTCCTCCACTGACTGGTTGCTGTTTACACACCCATCTCTTTGCTTTCTCATTGGAGTTGCACAGGTAATTCGATGTGCTTGCACACAAACACCACAGTTCTGATGGCTTCACACCTGTTTAATTTGTTTCCTCTTGTTTCTTTCTAATGCTAGAAAATTAGCAAAGTCCCTGACAATTGGGCATGGCCTATGGAGCTGCCCCCAAAGCTATGAGGTTTGAAACACTGTTAATGTTTACTCAAAGTATTTATACTGTTGTTTATTCGGGTCACTTAGCTTACAGCCCCCTGTTCATTCCTTTTTCCTATGATTTTCACCAAATGTCTGACTTCTGTAAACATTCACTCAATAGATTGGAACTGCAGAAAGTATAACTTCAGTGACACCAAAGTGTGTTTATAGCATATTGGTTCTGGGGATTGGAGTACTAGTGATCTCACCATGCAGAAAGGTGATTTAAAAATGGAGCTTTATTATCTTGTATTGGCACCTAGTGTACAGTATCACTTCTAGTTCAGTATAATTAAATTGACTTGTGTTTGGCTAGTCATAGAATGCACTGCTTTTATGTTCTTCTAGCTATTATCACAGTGGCAACTTTGGTCATTCTGGTGTGATTCTGAAGGATCTGTTTTTAGGTTTCAACATAAGCTGTTTCCATTCTACTCTGTACCTTGACCTAGGATAGTTACACTTTTTTTCAGAGATCGGTAAGTGCTTAGCTGCTGCTGATGATGACAGGAGAACACTTAACTATAACAGATGAAATTACCAAATGAATTCTTTTGAATGGAATAAAGGCTCCATCAGGTTATCATAGTACAGAGATATGCATCCACAGTAGGTCTGTCTCTTGCTTGGCCACTGTAGACTGTGGAACTCAGTTTTGATCTGTTGTCCCTCACCGTAAGAACACACTTTGGGGCGCTGCGTGAGTCCTGGCTGCAGCTCAGGAAGTGCTCTTTAGACAATTGTCTGAGGAACGCATCTGCTGTTCCCAATGTGCTGACCAGCATGAGTGTCAACATGTACTTTAGGGAAAATAGTGCATGTGATAGGCACTCAAGAAATTTCTGTTGACTTGAATGAGTGTAAGCCCCCCAAAATGGTATAGAAAATGATCTGTCTTCTAAGTCAACCAGAGATGATACTGCACATTCTGCAAAATAATAAACATTATGTAAAGATGTTGTTCGTAGAAGCTGGGACTCGCTAGGCAAATGACACATTGTGATTCTGTCCACAAACCAATTCCTTTCTGGAGCCAGAATTTTTACCTGCTTTACCTAGAGAACAGTATCGAATAGCTAGACTCATCTGAAAATGTTTTGTTTGATATGAACTAGCACATGTAATTAAATGTCTTCTCTCCTTGCCTGAATAATTGGCGTTTGAGAGTCAACCAAAGAACAAGTCCATGTCTCCTTTTTCCAAGGGTGGGCTTCAGAGCAAAGAGAAGATGGATCCATGACAGGGTGGGGGAGGGAAGAACTGGGTGTTGAACCCACACAACCCTCTCCCTGGAGACAAAACTTGGGCAGCAAAGGAAAAGGATGTACATCTGGTACACCCTGTCTCCCTTACCATCATCCCCTTTCCATCAACTGACTTTAAGTCGGAAGTCAGCATTTAGCAGGTTCTGCCTGAAGCTAAGTGAGGGAGTTTAATTCTGAGGACTGTGATTCCCCTGAAGGGCCACATCCTTCTCTTTCTCTTGGGGAAGGAGTGTTGTTTGTACCCTCCTGATGCTGAGGGACGTAGTAGGCACCATCATGTGGCAATATCCCAAATTTATTCTATCTGAGAGGTTAAAAAAAGAGAAGTAATCCAACTGCTGATGTGAGTCATGAATAGATGATGTAACTTATGATGAGTTGGTGATACAATTTATCATCTACCAATCACAGGTTCTTAGAATAACCTTTGTACGGGATCAATATGAGCCATGAAACTAGATACGAATATATTATGAACATTTAAAGCTTTAGCCCCCTTGATTATCTTTAAAGTAATATATACAGCATATTTATGTGTAGATTTTTTATCACCAGCCATCTGGTAAAAATTAGTATGAGATAAATAATTTAGCTTCCTTCTGTTCAGATACAATTTCATTACTCTCTTCCTTGATGCTGCGAACAGTCTTCAGAAATAATCAATTCTAAAGTGCTTTTGCATTCCGGCTGAAGCTGAGCCTGGAGGTTTCTGACATGCTGACGTTTGACTCTTTTTCCTCTGTATGCTGTGAAAAGAAGAGCTGCCAATTATTAGGAAGTGGCCCCCAAAGAATTGCATACCTGGTGGCAGCCTCTTGCACAAGCACACTGCTAAATCACAGTGTGGGGACCCATGACATGCAGCAGCTTGGATGTTCAAGAAGTCATTGTTTCGAATTAAAAAAAATAATAATAATGCAGAGCATAAGAAAGCAACTTGGGAAAGATTAGTTATTATTCTCTGTGACCCGGTAACTCTCTCTAGTCACAGTGAAAATTCCAGCCTCTGAAGCTCAGTAATTGGTTTGGAGGAAATATTTTTCCATTCATAAGAAAAATCTCTGCTAGTTTTGGTCCTGGCCTTATTTCTCCAGTCTGGCTTGAGTTGAAGAATTTTATGCTAGAGTTGTAGGAGAACATGTGCAGGATTGGGGAAGGCCTTGAACACCAGACCAGCGAGTTTGGATTTTCTCCTGTAGGCAGCAGGGAGCCATTAAAAGATTTTGAACAGGAGGAATGTAAAAAATAGGACTTGATTTGGATGCATGTTTAGTATAAAAGTGCAATGATAAGATATATTAAGGGAGTGTTATGGTTCTGTTCACAGCATGAATATAACTGGAGAATTCGTCTTGACTAGCTGTCTACTGCAGCTTTTACGGCATGCAAATTTTCAGGGCCAGCTGTGTAAGAGCTTGATGGTAAAAGAACAAAGTAAGAATTGATAATGTGAATATGATTGTAACGAGAGGCAGTTTTGGTGATCAAGGTCATTGGTAACACAGAATAATAATCATTTTAAAGGGTTACTCTTGAATTATTTGTTATTTTGTTTGAGTTCTTTGGAACCACTTCGATGCTGTATAATTACCTTAAGTTTTAAGTGTTCCCTGCAGGGATAATTTATGCATTTTGCATTCTCATGCAAATGCCATAACAGTCTACACTGTTGAAAATGAAAGCTGGAAATTATTCCAAATAGGTCATGGTTGTGCAAAGCTTCTGAAGTATTAATCATTTTCATATAGTCCCAGTTTATATTATATTCTTGCACTGTGTTTTCAACTATGGTAATAGGTAACAAATATGTGAAAATTTAAATTGCATATTTTGATAACTGTAATTTGCCTATTTCAAAATTTAATGTCATCAAAACCCTTTTTAAAAAATTAATTTAAAATTGTTGCAGTATTTTGGGAAATACAGAACAAACCAAATTTAATTTAAACGAAGCTATTGAAAGCTCATTTAGGAATTGTAGCTGGATACTTGATCTCAACACACCTATAAAGCACTGCATTTTTAGAATTCAGGCTTCACTGCGGTGGTTTCTACATAACCATAATATAAGGTGATGATGATAATAAACGACATCACAGGTGGGGGCAGTTTGGTCTAAATAGAGAACCATTGTCTTGTTTACTGTGACATCTAAGCATTACATTTCTCTTATGAAAATATAATTCACTTTATGATAGCAACCTTCGTATTTCAAAGTGTCTTATTTTAATGAACTTTCACAGGACTTCTTTGCACTGATCCTGAGTTTCTCATGAGACCTGGATTTCTCTTTTTTTCCTTCAGAGATAGATGTGCATTACACTAAGGAAAATCTCCAGGAAGGTTTACTCCTCTGTCTGTCAGGCTCCTCCGTAAATACTAATGTACAGAAAAACGTTACCTGCGCTGGGCGGCCTCTCAGATTTTACCCTGAGCTCTGAGCACAACTGGGAGTTTGGACAGGAAATAGAAATTTTCTCCAACAGATGAGAGAGGCAGACTTAGTTTTTTACCTTCCCCATTAAACCCTTGGCCACGGGGACAGTGGGATGGCAGGCGTTTCTCAAAGGCCCCAGGATTATGAAATTGGGAAAAACAAATCATCACATTTACTTTCTCTGTTTTCACTTCCTCTTGTCTTCCTTTATCTCTTTGTACCCCCCTCCTGCCATCCCTCTGTCCCTCTGTCTCTCTCTGTCTTGAGCAGACAGGCACACATACACACGCGAGTCTGTTTGGGTTGATTTATATTTCTCCTTACCTGCTACCCACATCTGTACCTAAAAAGGCAGAAGCCTAGTTTCAGTAAATGTGCTCTGGATCACCCTTTAAAAACTTCTAGAGTAGAGAGAATTTCACTAGAAAGGAAAAAAAACCCAAATGTGCTAAAATTCAGCCGTGAACATTTTGCAGTAGAAGAATGAACTTTTCATGGCATGATCCAGGAGAAGGTTAAAGTAACATGTTTATGTGAGATAAACGGAGGGCTGCCTGGCATGTTAGAGAAAGCAGCAGGCCGGGAGCTGGTGAGCTTGGCTTGTACTCAATGTTGAAGCCCTTCCTTCCTTCTGCAACCCAGGACCAGTTAGGAAGTGTCTTAGAGATCAGGTTGCCTTAAAATAGGGGCCTCTCACATGTCAGCACCAGCTACCTTAAACTGATTCCAGCTTCCTCTAGAAGGAGCTGCTTCCCTGTTCTGAATTCATTCTCCAGCAGAAAGTGTAAAAGCCAGGTCCAGTGTATTAGCATCTTTGGCTCCATTTCTTCAACTGTGAAAAAAAAAGCTCTTTAGAGAGGAAAAAACAGGTCTACCAAAATCATTATAATCAGTACCTTTGTGATCATCATCATTATTAAACTGTCCCTTATCTGTCACTTGAATGCTATAACTGTTTAAGCAGGTGTAGAAAACTTTAAAAGTAGGCACTGCTTAAACGAAAGGTTCTATTAGATGTTTCATTATTGTTGTTATTAGTAACCTACATTATGAAAGTAGAACTAGCAAAACAGTCATTTAGAACAAAAGAAGTGAGATAATAGTGTTGTACTTTTTGTGGCATAGTAATTAAACTGAGACATGTAAATGTCATTGGGCCCATTAATACTGGATTATTTTGCAAATCTCTTTAATATCTTGTGGGTTCACTAATACACATTATAGTAATTCAGATTTTAGAATCTTAGGATATTTTAAGCCCCAAATTAAAAGCTCATGTATTGTTACCCTTGAAAAGGAATCACTGCTGAAAGCAATTCTCACACATACATTTCATATGTAACAGGAACCCCTCTCAGAAATGGAAAGATGCTTCTCTTCTCCATTTGTTTCCATCAACAACCACTAGTTTTGATACAAGTTTCAAGTTGGGAGTGGGGTGGGAGATGCTGCACTTTCTTATAGATCTCACAAACTGGGAGTTAAGGCAAGGGAAGGGATGCCATAGTCAATGAGCACTTACACCTGTGCTAGCTGCGTTCCATGCCCTCTGCAATCTTCCCTAGGAGGCACATGGTGCTGTTCTCCTCTTACAGATGCAAGAACACAGGTACGTTGCCCAAAGTCAGAAATCTGGAAAGTGGAAGAGGCAGATTTGAACAGAGCCCTTCAGTATTCCAAGAGGCAGGGCACTCAAATAGGAGGAGGGGCCAAACCTTCAGCAAATGTTGGAACTGGACATTTAGAAGAGAGTTGACATCACAGCTGTTGACCCACAGTGACTACCATTTGGATGAAAAGGCACACTTGCAATTGAGTTTATAAAGAAATGACTTGTTAAAGGTTTCTTTCCTGTGGTTTTCTCACTTGTGAGGTGGGAGGACTCCTCTCTCAGGCCAGAGGGATGTAGATCCACTCTGAACTTACTACTGAGAGCTGCTGTCAAAATTGAATCAGATCATTGTATATGCCAAGGGGCCTCCCACAGTGCTTGGCATGCAGTAGGCTCTCACTAAGTAATAGTTTAAAATGAATTCTTCCATTTGAGTCTTAATGAATCGACTTCCCCCATTTAGACTTGTGGTAAGTGACTGTTGCTAACATTGTCTCATTAGCTCCGTTAAAGGGGCAAATGAGGGTAGAAATGCACTCTTTTTGTGGAAAGATTACTCTCTTTACAACTTCCTATCCTCAGAAGTAATTTGCAGGTGTAATGTGATGCGGCAGTCCAATACCGCTCTGCAACACCTTTCTCATTCTTGGTTTATAGATGAGGCCTTTGCACCTTGCCCTGTGATTCCAGGTTTTATGGTTTGCAGTGGAAAGCACGCATTAGCGACTTCCATTTGAGCAGTCGCTGTTGTCTAGCGTTGCTTTCCTACCTGTTCAAGAGAAAAGATAAGAAGTTTCCTTGGAAAGTCTTGGAAGGAGTGGACTCATGGTTATTGTAAGTGACTCTCTTTTACAGAGACAGGCCCTATCAAATTTAACACAACCGCTATCCAACACAAAATTATGATCCTCAAGCTGCCCGAAGTACTAGAACATGCTATGCAACCCACCTTGGTATGATTTTATTTTTAATAGGCCCCCTGCCTTGCCAGTTTTTTCAGTTGATCTACGAGGAAAGAACCTTTCTCCTTTGTGTGACAGTTTGTCGGATCTCTTTGAAAAGTTTTCAGAGTTCCCAGCCTTTCAATTTTCAGACAGGAGCTTGCAACAGCTATTTAAAAAGATAGAACCTACTACGCTTATTCTCTCCCTGCCTACAAATACTTCCAAAGCCATTCTCTTGCAGATGGATTTAGATCCCACCCTGAAGTTATTACAGAGAAGAATACTGCCACAAATTAGAAAACATCCTAGTAGTAACAGAGAATATTTATCCAGTGGGCACAAATTAATTCCAGTAACCAGTAAAAAGCCAGGAAAGTTTATTTTTAGAAATCATATCTGATATTTGATTCCCATTTCAAGACACATAGGTCAGCCTGGCTATAAGAAAGCCAACATCCAGAGTTAAGATACATAATAGACAAAAAAGTTTTAGGGAGTTATTCACTTCAGAGAAGTGTTCTTCACTTCAAAAAGAAGTAATTTTCCACAGATTTTTGTTAAAAAATGAGATTTAATGTAGTAAGATTTAATGAATAATGTAATGGTCACAGTCTCTCTGCAACGTATCTTATGTAAGATGAAGTGTGTCTACTACTACTTAATTGGATTGCCTCAACAGTTTATCTCCTTCTGCAAGCTTTGGGTCAGGCTAACACCGTCTTGGGCCAGTTAGCCTTGGAGACCTGTGGCCCATCCCTCTCCTGTGTCACAAATCTCAGCAAGTTACTTCCATTTCGAAATGTCTTTGCTGACCAGGTTTGGAGCTGAGAGAGGCCTTTGGATCATGTAATTTTAATATCATGACAAAAATAACTCCTCTTAGGCACTGTAAGGGATGCATTATTTTTTGTTTTGTCTCCTGCTTTTTTTCTAGCTTATTTCAATGTGTTTTATAAAACAAATTGCTTTGTAAAATTTGACAGCTTGAGTAATCCATTGCATGAGACCACTTTACAGAAATATATGAAAATCCAGAACAAGCCAATACAAAAGACTAAACGAACTCCGGGGCTGGAATATGGTCATATCTGCATCCCAGTTCTGTTTTAAACAGGCCATTGGTTGACAGAGTCCTTAATGTATTTTTTCATTTTTGTTTGTGAATAATTGAGGAGAAAAAGCAATACTGTTCTAGCATATTTTATGGGGTCAACATAAGGTAAATTAAAATATCTATTAAATATCTTGGAATATAAAAATGCTACCAAGAAATTTCATTGTAACCATGGGAGGGAAATTAGTCCATGTGCATATTCTTAATTATAATTTGTGTTTCTTTACCAATGGTTGCTAATTATCATGTGTTCTTTTGAGTCATTTTGTTGTGGGGGATTTTGTGAAGCCCGTACGTAAGTACTGCATTTCTTCGATGCTGTGGCTTGCGGCACTGCAGCCTTTTCAGCCAACTGCAGACAGAAATGAGAAATGAAAGGGAGCAAAACAGTTTTCTGGGAACCAAGCTTGGAGGAGACCACAAAATACAAAGTGTCATTCATGTGCAGCCCTAATTTTGGCCAGAATTTATATCTTCCATGTTAATAAAACACATATAGGCAGACTCTTTCTTTGTAAATTGATTCCACAGTGAAAAAGAACCTTGAAAAGAAAACAAAATTTATTTATTTTGCCCTGGTTTCCTGGGCTTGTATTATCAGAATTAACCCCACATTTCATATTTATGGAGCTTTACAATTTTCAGAACTTCTTTCACATACATCATCTCATTGGATCCTTGTACAACAATCCAGTAAGGTCAGCAGGACTGGTAGGGTTTTTTCCTCCCATTTTACAAAAATCAAGCTAATAGAATTTAATGGAAATGCTTAGCTATTTGCAGACCCAAAGACCAAGAGTGGATGTTTAATGCCTATATCTTGATTAACAGGAAATCTCTTTATTCTTGCAGCTTAAGCATTGTTTTTCTTTTATTGTTCTCTCTTCTCTTCCTCCCTCTCCCCCTCCCTCTCCCTTTCCTCTCTCCCTCCCTCTCCAGTTTTTTAAATTGAATTTCTCTGTAGGCTGCTTTCCTCTTTCTGTCACCTACTCTCTCTGCTCTCACAGGCAAGTTCTGACTTGTCAGTCTCTACTCCAGCCCTCTCTTCATTTAGTGCCACATTGAACCCTTTTTTGGATCTGTACAAAGGAACTTCCAAGTTCTCTGCATATGGTATTCCATCTTTCATTTATTTCATCAAATGTGTGTTGATCATTGACTTTAAGCCAGCCTATGCTAGGAGCTGCCCTCAGGTATCTCACAGTCTAGAGGATATTTGAGTGAACAAACAATAGTCTGTTTATCATGAATTAATCATTTTGCTTAGCTACAGTGCGCTGGATGAGTATTGATTCCCTCTCCTCCAACCTCTCCCTTCTTGTGCTTTGATCTTAGTAATAATGAAGTTCATTCACGTCAGATATACCCTGGGAGAGAACATCAAAGTCCTGAATATAATGATTAGTCCTGAATTTTGAAATCACTGATAGAGGGGAAGCCTATATAGAAAGTATAGGTAGTTACGCTGTCACCCCATGGGTATGACTTATACTTTAAAATTCTATTTTTTTGTTTTTCAACAAAGTTGAAAATCTAATTTTAATCTGTGTATTTTTCCATTAGGCTGAGGAATAATTGATGCACACAAGTCAGACCAGCTTAAATCACCTGCTAACTTTAAGTCTAGAAAATGAATTGTCATCAGAACATGGCTCAAAATTAGAAGAGCGAGCCCTTGCTATTGGTAGTAATTGTTAAATTAATTGGATCATCTAGCTACTGAAAATGTGGCCAGAAGAGAGGAGGTAGACGAAAAGAAAGTGAGAGGATTAAAGAGAGAGAGAGATTAGTTGTGATATGTTTATAGAACCTACTGAAAAGAGGAAGTCATGTTTTACTAGGTTCAATGTTTAGAGTTTCTTTAAATGCCCACTCATATATCTATAAACTGTTTTTGTTTCTGTGTTCTCTGATGCCTGCTTTACAAGACTTTATGAGGGAATACAATGAAATGCATTGAGAAATGTCAACGGATGTGTGCACTTGGCATAGCATATACAGATGGGAAAGGTTATATTTAATGTGCCATACTGTTGTCACAGACTTTGGTCAACAGTCAACGGGCTTAGTGTTGCCATTTTATGTATGGACAACCTCAGTAGACTCTGATGCTCTCTCAAGATCCAAGGGAATCAGTGCAGTCCATTTAAAAAATACTTCTTTTGAGAGAAATGTGTTAAAAGGAAGCATTTACAATATACGTGGCAATCCTCAACACTTCCCATCTTCCTGAGATACAGATGCAAATGAAACACTGCCACCCTATCAGTGGTACCATAGCTGAAAATACAAAAGCAGGGGGAAAAGAGAATGTATAAAATAGCAGTATAAAAATCTGCTCTTAAAGCCTATGTTTGCCAAGTTACTTCTTTTAATCAGGAAGGCATTTAGTCATGATGTGTGTATTTTGGTATCATAGATGTGTTTAGAGCACTGAGATGACAAATAATATACAGACATTTTTTAGCTCTCACCTTTTTGGTTATGGCTACTGAGGATGTAGCTGCACCTCACCTGCTGAGGGACGTTGCCCTCACTCGGTTCCCTTCAGGGAAGCCACCATCACAGCCCATGCCCTTTCTGACCTGGCTCCAGCTCCACGGGGCCAGAGAGGTATTGCACCCTCTCCATACTTTGCCCTCGGTGCCAGGGGCAACCCAGGGCACTGTTGCTTCTTTTGACCCTAATAGAGAATAGCAGATTACATGAGTCGAAAGCCTTTTGTTCTGTAACAAAAATGTTTTCTGGCACACCATTGGATCTGGGAGTTAGTTGCATATAATCAACATTACTGATTGCATTAATGCCTTCTTCACTTGCCTCTCAAAGTCTGCGTGGAGGTCTAATATGCCTTGATAAGGGTAGCAGACCGTTACCATTTGTGACTGTAAGCATTCTCCAATATGTTCTATTGACCTGATATTGAGGGTTTCAAATGTTTTCTTCTTGTCAGTGATATTTCAACCTCCAAAGAACCATTTCCCTCCTAATAGTGAGTAAATTGGTAAAAAGGGGTATTAGATTTTGCTCCTGGATCTGCTTGTTCTGCAAATGTGTATTCTTCATTCCTTACCCAAAATATGATCGTTATAACTAACTGGTATGGATTCCTTAGATAAAAAGGTTCAATATTCACTGCGAAAAAACTAACCTTGAACTTTAAGGGGAATAGAGATAATGATATAGAAGAGAGATTTTAGAGACAGGTTGATTATTTCATGAACTAGAAAGACGTTATTCCTCTGAAAAAAAATGTAGATATGCAAGAGAGGTAAACAACTTTGAAGAGAAATCAATGCACAAAAGGTTAGAAGATATAAAGGACCTTTTCTTTTGTAGTCATGCCAAGTAATTCCTTAGTGACTGTGCAGGGAATGCTTCACATCTTTTTAATTCATTCATTCATTTATTATGTTAGCAGGTATTTATCTAATGCATATTAAATACAAAGCACAGTGACTCCTGCTTCTATTTAGCACCTACTGTGTGTCAAGGCCACTATGGTACGTTTTTCAAGAGCGCTAATAATTGTCTCCAGGTCAATCAAAGGAGATTGATTCCTCACCATATGTCAACCTGCTATCCTCTGAATAGGGCTTCCCTGGTTAAGGTCAGATCAATTTCTATTATTTGTATGAATCACTTCTGAGACAGAGAGAGATGCAACTGCACCCCTCTTCCCTTTGGTGGCCCTTCCCATGTTGGGTGGGATGTTCGCATTTTTCCACATTTGATACAAATCAAGCCTCTTCTGCCTACTCATTCCAACACTGGATAAAATGACAGTGTCACACACAGAGAACAGAACACTCCTTTAGTTGCTTCAATATTCTTTTTTTGGCCTCGTTTTCCTTCCTCTCTACTGGGTTTTTGAGTCCAAATTTAGTGGTGATGACTAAGAAATTGCCAGGATGTGACAGAGCATGCAGTTCATTGAGTCCTTCCTTGCCATTTTCCAATAGTTGTAACAATTACCAAGTTTTTCCTCCTAATGTCGTAGGTGCCAGTATCTGTGTAGTATCTGTTATTCTTAACAGATGCTAAATCACGCATGCAGGATCTGCCCATGCAGTGACAGCTTCCTTCTACATACAACTGATTTCCTTATATAGTATTAAGGAAATCCCCTGAAGACTTTATTAGTTGATACTTATGAATCCTGGAATTTCCAATACTTAAATCTGAACCTCTGAAATCCAAATCCTATGAACAATAATCGAGTGGTCTGCTGTGTACTAGGCAATATGACAAGTTATTTATGAGGGTGAAAAGTGAATTCAGAAATAAGACAAGTCTCCTGCCATCTGGAGCCAATCAAGCACACGCTTGAGTCACAGGGCCAAGCTAGAGATGTAGATGAAGTTTCCAGGAGCACAAATACGGATGTAATCACTTCTGACTGGGAGAGATCATATATGATTCCAGAGGCAGTCATATGGGAGCTAGACCTTGAGGGATGAGAGCACAACCAGTAGGTAGAGAGAGATAAGAATGACATCCTGAACAAAGGACATTAATGGCATCTGTAAAGGTGAAGAGGTACACATGATTCTGTGCTAGAAGATGAGACAGAAGGCTCGGCAGTGACTAAATTGTGGAGAATTTTAAATGCCACATCAAGTTGTTGTTTTGACTGTAAGCAAAAGGCAAAACCATCAAAAGTTCCTGAGGAAGAGAACTTTGTTTTAGGAGGGAAATCTGCTAGCAGAAGAGGAGAGAGCAGTCAAGAGGTTATTACAGCAGGCCAGTGGAGAGGTGAGAAGGGTGCAAACGAGAGCAGTGGCAATGGGAATGGAAGGGAAAGGTCATGGACTGGAGAGCATGTGGATGAGCTTCAAGGCCCCCTGTTTTAAGTGTGAGCAGTTGACAGGATGGTGGACTCTAATTCCTAAGACGGGACACAGAAGTGAAGGTGAGAGGAACTGGGGCTCTATGCTTCGAATATTTTTCTTCCCCCTTTTCTGTTTTGAATTCCTACCCATCTTTTAAGGCTCAGCTCAAATAACACCCTCCCTGTGAAGCCTACCCCTCCCCAGTCCCCCAATCCGAATTAAGTCAGGCTTCCTCTGTTCTCATACAACACCTCCTTTATGCCTCCCTCTCTGTACTTAATGGCAGCACACATATGTACAGGTCATTTAGGAACATGTCTGACTTCTGCAAATAGATGGTAAGCTTTCCAAAGCCACATCTTATTTACCTATGAATTTTTAGGACCACCCAGGCGTATACTGGACTGTCAGAAAATGTGTGTAAAAGAATGAATGAATGAATGCTGCTGTCACACAAGAAGTGAAATGCAGCCCTTTTGGGGGACCTGCCTTAGAGCACAGAGTGATCCCATCTCTTGGTTTTGTAGTCAGTCATACGGTATGTTTATGTGGCTAAACAGTATCGCTCGCCTTGATCATATATGTTATTCACCATATTTATTTTCAGATGGTTTCTGACTCTTCATGAAAATAAAATCCACTCTCCAAGAATGAGGTTCTTTTTTCCAAATGGTGATTTAATTCCCAAAGAATTTCAGCACCATTCTACGCAATTGTCCTCATCACTAGAGGAAATGTGGAGACCTTTAGTCAAATTTCTTTATAGGCATACCTTGGCTTTCCCTATGTAAAGAATCCTACAAAGAGGAGTTTTCACAGCCCATAAGTAGAACGCTTTGGTTCCTACCATGTGATAGTTGCCTTAGAAGTACATTTCTTCTTGAGTAGATTGAATTGGTGTGAATCTTCTGAGGATCTGTGAAGTGTGCCCCTAGGCTGAGATGACCCCTAAAGATGACTACAGTCTGTGCGCGCTGGAGGCCAGATGAGGGGAATCAGTGAGATCACTGAGTGAAACAGAATTTCGTGGATGCCAAGAAAAAAGAGAAGAAAATTGTTCAATTGTGTAACTTTCAGAGAAAGGCTGCCTCTTTTGAGGATTCTGTCCCTCTTTGCTGAAGTGACTCTCTCAGCGCATTTCAGATCCTGTTGGTCAGATGGTGTACATTACTCAGAATGATACCTAATATGAAAATGAAGGAAGATAGGACCATGGAGGCACTGTTCAGAGAAGCCCGGTGTCCAGAAAGTGTGCAATAATTTTACAAAGTATTGTTTAGGGTTTTATCAAAGGTTATTCCTGATAATGTCTCAGCAAATTAGCAAAACACTAATGGCTTCCTTGGTGCCACTGTCACATGTAGTTCAGTTCGCATTTTTCTCATTATCTTCGACTCCAAGTGAATCCTCTGCTACTCTATGGATTACTCAGATTAAAATCTGCTATTCATTTCATTTTACTTACAAATGACCATTTTTAATAGCTATTTATTGCATACACACGCATATAGAAAACTTGAAAGAAGGCTTTCTTTATGTTTTCTTCTGAGACAGTCTGTTGGGTCAGGAACCCTTCGTTTATATGGGCAAGTCCAAAGAAAACATAGCCAAATATGTGGCAGGAAATCACATTGCAGGGTTCAAAATCTCCCCAGCTACTCTCTCTCGTGTCTGCTTGTAGAATTACTGTAAATCCTTTGCTTCTATATTGATTTGCTGTAACTGTTACTGTAAGGCAAGGATGGGGGTGAGGAGGGAATTTTTTTCTTTTTTAAGTCAAGGTCCAATATCTAAAAAAAATCAATTTGGTTTACCTAAAAGTAAAAGGTAGCCTTTCTTTGTGGCATCCCTTTAGAAATATAGACAGCCAGCATTATAACATTGTAACGAAGATTTCAGCCTTGGGCAATTGAAGATTATAGTATATAGTAATGGCAGAATCTATGAAAATTAAGTGCAAGGACCAAATGTTTATTTTCTCATATTTAATCCGAAAGAGCACAAAGCTTCATGTGATTGCTTTATGCTTGTCTTTTCGATCTTTGGTTCCTGTATTTGTCCAATACACTACACTTATGTGGCTGGTTCTAATTTCTCCATTACCTTATTACAAAGAGAGCTCATTATTGATCAGTAGCACTTGTACTTAGGGCTTTTTCTAAAGTATCATGTGAAATGTTATATATAGTATTGGTTTCCAATGATAGCAGTTTATGCTATTAAAATAGAACACCGGTGATACACGCTTTAACGAAGTATGTCCTAAATGCCTGAAGGGCGATACCACATGGTTCTCCACGAAATTCATAGCTATAAATATTGAACTTTGGTTTATTTACTTTTCTTGTAGGAACATTTCACACCTGAGTGCAAATTCAAAGAATCAGTGTTTGAAAATTATTACGTGACATATTCATCGATGATATACCGTCAGCAGCAGTCAGGCCGAGGGTGGTATCTGGGTCTGAACAAAGAAGGAGAGATCATGAAAGGAAATCATGTGAAGAAGAACAAGCCTGCAGCCCACTTTCTGCCCAAACCACTGAAAGGTAAACGTGATCTTATAGGAGCTGTGGATTAAATGAGTATCAGTCTTTAAATTAATCCTTTATCACACTTTTGAAAGTGGAGCATCATTCTACCACATTAAAGCATTTATACAAAAATTTAGTAACATTTTACCACACTTAAAAACATTAAAGCATTGACAATAGTATCTAATCTCCCGATTTTAATTTTTCCATAGTACATCGTGATAGAGCAACACCTTACTTATGTGAAAGTAGCTTAATTGCTAACTCAGGACAGCCAAAAACCCCACATTATGCTGAAATGGTCCCTGGGCGGAAACACAGTTGCTAAAACGTGTCCACATTTAACACTTATTAGAAAGCTCTTTAGGCCCTCTCTAAGGCCCAACAATATTGTCCCAACAGTTTTCATTCACTGTTTTGTTTTCCAGTCATTATTAGCCGATCAGTAGCAAATTAGAAAGGATGAGGGATAGGAATGGGCTGCAGAAGATAGGGATGTTAGAAGTAGTAAGACATGGTGGAGAAGGGATAGAAAATACGGGCAAAGCCGAGCAAGACCTTTAAGAGGTTACCGACCGGGGGCTAGAATAAGGGTTTAGAGTAGGGGCAGACTGCCCTGTCAAATCAACAGTGCACTGCTTAATAGCATATTTTCTGGAGCCAGACTCCTTGGATTCAAATCCCAACTTCACCCTTTACTAACCAGATGGTCTTGGGCAGGTTATTGATCTGTGTGTGCCTCAAGATGCTCACCTGTGAAATATGGGTATGAGTTCCTCCGTCAGAGGACGCGTATGTGGATTAATTGAAATAATGCGTGTGAAGCACTTAGAAGAGTATATAGCACAGTATAAATGTTCCATGAGTGTAAGCTAGTACTGTTATTTACAGCACAACAGTAACGAAATTTGCATTTATTGCATTAAGAATTGTGCTAATACTCAGACTCTTGGAGAGTTTCATTTTAAAGTATGATAGAAATCAGTATTTTCAAATGTTTAAATTTTAATATTTGGCTTGCACAGCATACTGTACATCATATTTAAACTTCTAAGAGCTTTATTAAATGCATTTCTCATTAATCCTCTCATATATATAACCATAAGTGATGGAAATTGGCATTAGAACTCTTTACATGCTACTGCACCAAGGCTAGATTTTGCTTAGATTCAGTCCACTCTCTACTGAGTCCTTGAAAGCAGCATTTTTCATGTTTGGCTTAAAGCATGGAAGCCTAGTAATCAGAAGAAAAGTTTAGGGCCAGTGTGGTGTGTGCATATGAAGGCCTTTTACACCATCTTTCTGTGCTTTTCAGTGGCCATGTACAAGGAGCCGTCGCTGCACGATCTCACGGAGTTCTCCCGATCTGGAAGCGGGACCCCAACCAAGAGCAGAAGTGTCTCCGGTGTGCTGAATGGAGGCAAATCCATGAGCCACAATGAATCAACGTAGCCAGTGAGGGCAAAACAAGGGCTCTGTAACAGAACCTTACCTCCAGGTGCTGTTGAATTCTTCTAGCAGTCCTTCACCCAAAAGTTCAAATTTGTCAATGACGTTTACCAACAAACAGGCAGAATTCACTATTCTATCTGCCATTAAACCTTCTTATCATCCGTACTCAAGCCCCATAACTTAGATAGAGCTTGTGCAAAAGAATGCCAGGCATTATCAGTGAACTAAATCTGGGAGAAGGACTGCCCAATTTTCTCATGATCTCACCTATACTTTGGGGATGACAAACCAAAAATATTTCACAGCACTAATGCTGATAAAAATTTGTTCTCCAACCAAGAAAATTTAAAAGACCACAATTGCTATTCAAAAACGAAAAACATAACAAAATAAAATTAACTGCTTAAATGTTTTGTAGGGGCAAACAAAATTATGTGAACTGTGTTGTTTTCTTGGCTTAATGTTTTCTATCTACGCTTGATTCAAGTGTATTATTTACTTTGGTATAGTGCAACTTTATGATTTATGAAATTCAATGGTTCTATTGACTCTGCGTCACTTAATCCAAATCAACCAAATTCAGGGTTGAATCTGAATTGGCATCTCAGGCTCAAGGTAACAGTGTTCTTGTGATTTTACCAGTTTTTTTTAGATTTGTAGTATTCTGGTCAAGTTCTTGTGCTGTACTTTGTGCGTAGAAATTGAGTTGTTTTGTCAACCCGTCAGTAAATATTTACTTTAAAAAAAAGATTATCCTCAAGTGTAGATTTCTCTTAATTCCATTTGTGTTATCATGTTAAACTATTGTTGTGGCTTCTTGTGTAAAGACAGGAACTGTGGAACTGTGATGTTGTCTTTTGTGTTGTTAAATAAGAAATGTCTTATCTGTATATGTATGAGTCCTCCTGTCGTTGTATTTGGCACGTGAATATTGTGTACAAGGAAATGTTCAGACCGGTTACCCCTAAACAACATATACTTATACTTGCTTCTGGAAAAGTGTTTAAGACTTAGCTAGGTTTCCATTTAGATCTTTATATCTGTTGCATGGAAGAAAGTTGGAATCTTGGCATAGAGTTGCATGATGTGTAAGATTTTGTGCATTAATAATTGTTAAAATCTGTGTTCCAAAAGTGGACATAGCATGTACAGGCAGTTTTCTGTCCTGTGCACAAAAAAGTTAAAAAAAAAGTTGTTTAATATTTGTTGTTGTATACCCAAATACGCACCGAATAAACTCTTTATATTCATTCAACGAAAAATCCTTCAATGTATTTATTCAGTGTCTTTTATGTGCCATTAACTGTCATAGAAACGGGAGTTAAACATTGAATTACGTGCATCAGGTCACTACACTCAGGTCATCTACAGTCTAGACATTCATATTAACATGAACACTCTTTGAAGTGTGGTTATTGTACTAATTATTGTACTTGGACTTCATATTGGGGCAGAAGAATTCTCATCCCCATTCAGTGATGGAATTGCAGAAACGAGCCCTATTTTCTAGTATTCTCTCTGCCATTCACACTGTCATTTCCCCTGTCTGTTGCTCATTTCTTTCGGTAGAGGAAAGAGACAGGGCTAAATATCTAAAGTCCTTTCTACCTCCAAGAGCTGAATGAAAATGTAAACATTTTTAACGTCAGTGACTTTTCACTAGCTCCCGAAAGCTGCCATTGCCTGGCAATGCATGCTTCAAGAATAGTCGATGTATGAAGGTAAGAGTGGAGGAACAGGTAAAACATAATGGACTGGTGCTTCTCAGGGCATCCATCAGATAAAGTTACTGGAGCCCCAAGCAACATGCTTTTGCATGGAGGGGAGGCTACCCATTCCTAAGGTGTTTGGACCAGATTCGGCAGGAACTGCTAGCCCAACCCAGCTCAGCCCAGCCACCTTCTAATTCCATCTTAAGCCCTCATTCTGTCTCACCCTGCCTGAGCTCTGATGTCTAACTGCATGAAGTGAAGCTGCCTGCTGCACTTGGACTCAGGAGCCTTTGTACCATGTGCCATGAGTAGACTCACTCAACCCCCGCCTCCTATTATTCAGTCAGTAGAGAAAAGTAGTGCATTGTCTCCCTCTTGCTCCAAGGACGTTAAGGTTTGGTCATTGACTATTTTGGTTGCTGCTTTTCCTTTTTCGTTGTTCAGAAATAGTGTAGGTCTGCTGGTAATAAAGAAATCAATACATTGGTGTCTCAGGGAAGCCTGACATAAATAAGAAGTGGTCAAAATACCCAAGAAGAATCCTTTACTCCCAAAATTCTCTTTGATCTTCCACAAGTTGTTTTTAACAAAAAGTGGTGTTTAAATAAATCAACAATTAAATAGTCCTCAAAAACCTTCCTACAAGTGGTGATACCTTCAGACATCTTCATTACACACACACATACACTTCAGTAATATTTCTCATGATAGAAAACATTAGCCCTGCCATATGCATATTGAGAGAATAGTTTTGGAAAACGTTGCAAAGACTGTTGGCTCTCAGTCCTTTGTGCATATCAGAAACACCTGGAGGGCTTGTAAGACTCACATTGCTCAACCCCACCTCCAGAGTTCCTGATTGAATATGTCTAGGGTAGGCTCAAGGCTTTGGAATTCTAAGTTCCCAGTGACACTGAGGCTGCTGGTCCTGGGAAACCACACATTGAGAGCCACTGGCATATGCTATTCTCTTCTTTAGAATTCAAAATGAAAAGCACAGAAAGATGGTGTAAAAGGCCTTCATATGCACACACCACACTGGCCCTAAACTTTTCTTCTGATTACTAGGCTTCCATGCTTTAAGCCAAACATGAAAAATGCTGCTTTCAAGGACTCAGTAGAGAGTGGACTGAATCTAAGCAAAATCTAGCCTTGGTGCAGTAGCGTGTAAAGAGTTCTAATGCCAATTTCCATCACTTATGGTTATATATATGAGAGGATTAATGAGAAATGCATTTAATAAAGCTCTTAGAAGTTTAAGTATGATGTACAGTATGATATTATAAAAAGTCTTAAGGAAGCATTCTTAACTTTGAGAAATGCTGGGATAACCAAGCTTATTTGGCCACGAAGCCACAGTTTCACAAAGCACATATTAATGCTGCAGTGGAGTGGTGGTCCTCAAGCCTTTTGTGGGTACCTGAATAATTTGTGGTGTTTAGTCTGCTTCCATGGTTTTAGACTAGACCTGGGAATCTGCTGAATCTGATGCCAACCACAGTTTGAGAATCACTGCTCTATAGTCTAGCACTTGATCTCATGTTGTCACCACTATCTGTGAACGTATATCCAATATTTGCATTGTATTGAGCCTAGGGAACAATACAGAGAAGAAACAACCACTTTCTTCAAGCTACTTGCAATTATTTAAGAGAAAAACATCCACTAGTTTATTCCTCCAGGAGTTGTGCTTGTACCTGGAGAGAAAACATACTCATTGCCGTGGCATCCTTAAAAGATTGAGAGGGGAAGTGATCTGCAGCACTTTTCTTCACCTCCCTCACCAGCACATTGCCCCAGTTGTAAGCCAATCAAGTTCACTGAAGAATTTTTCAAAGACCCCAGCAACATGTTTCCAAATCTTCTAAGCACCCATTATCCAAGTGAACACATGGGAAAAATGAATATCTAATAGGATCATCTCTCCATCTGCACCAGCTGACTATAACCATTCTGTGGATAAGGGGTGGCAGAATCAGAACAACCATTTTGAATAAATATCATCCAAATGTGCCTTAGAAGACTCATTTAGCTGAAGTGTGTCATACATGGGTTAAATTGAAATGTGCCCTCACTGGCACATCTGCATTTCTACCAACAGTGTTTTCAAGGCAATCTAGGCTTTTCCTGTCATGCTGCTCAAAATTCTTCCAACCTCTATTCAAAGCCATTTCTACATTTTAGGTATTGATTATAGCAGTACCTCACTTGCCAGTACCAAAATCTGCAGGGATGTGGCAGTGGCGTAATGGATGACCATTTCCCATCACAAAAACAAGTGGAGAACTGTAGCAAGGGCAGGCCACTGTAACCCCAAAATTATGAACCTTATTTACAGTGATAAGTTTTCATACTTTTCATTGCTCTGTCTGCCAAGATGTGGTCCCGTGGTTTCACTTGATGCGTTCAGCTATCCTGAAATGAAAACACCTGGTTGCCATGCTAGCTTATTCTGTCACCTTGGGTGTGTCCTTTCCTCCTGATGATTGAGGATGCTGCAAGCTATAGTGCCCTCAACAGGACATGTCTCAAATTCTGGGCTGCTTGTTAGTTCTAAATGAGAAAAAAAGAGAAAAATCCAAACTTAGAGAAACAGCATTTGGGTGTTACTCTTTCATAGACCATCACATTCTGGACCTTTCTAATCTCTAAACATTGTGCTGATTTTTAGAGGTTAGTTTGAATTTGTTGCACAGAGCAAAATAATCTATGCCAAATCGGTCAACCCTTTTGCTAATATCACATGAGTACAAGTGTCTGGTATTTTCTTCATCACGTTTACTCTAATAAAAAATACAGAAAAGTACATGGCATCATTTTGGGGATGTTCTAATTTCTATGTGGGTATTCTTGAAGAGGTTTGTAACAACTGCAATTCTGTAATCATGCAGAAAGTCTTTCTAGAAGATACAATGTGGATGGTTTTCAATATTAGAATTCTAAACTAATTCACCACATATCAGTCTAATCTCTCCTTTTCTATTAATTTTTGTTTCAAACATTCTGACTATCTCTCTCTCATCAGTCAGCTCACACATGCACACGCAGACACACACATAGATGTGTTTCCTAAAGGTCTCAGAAATGCTCTGTTCTCTGGGAGGATGAACATACATCTATTCAATAGGGAGACTGGGACAACCAAGTTATAAAAGCCAGGGATCCCTGGCTTCTGAGGCTGTCTCCAAGCTATGAGACTTCTGTACACTACGGAGTACTGCCCAGGTTTGTCCCCACAACATGTTAGCATGTCTGCACATTTTGTACTCTAAATAATAGTGCGCATTCTTAAAACAATTTGTTTTAAGTTCTGTAAAGTTAACAATTAAAGTAAGAGAAATGTACAAGGGTGATGATTGAGTAAAAGCTTGGCTCCTTTGAGTCAATTGCTCAGCTAGTTGGCTCAGTGGATGTTTATTACCTTATAAGCTGTCAATGCTGCACCGCGTGTAACTGAGGCCTGGATAAAGCATTCACGCAAGGACAAATTGATTGAGGCTGAGTCAGTCTTGCAGAAAAAGAAATATTCTGGGGTTTAGCAACAGGGAGATTTTATTTCCTTACTGGGATTAATAAAGTGGAACTCCAATTGGCAATAACTATTCAGTTTTACATTCTTCACATATGTAAACCTCTCCATCGCTAATACCCTTGTACAAACTGGATGATTGCAACCCAAGGGTTCTTTTCTTCTTTAAAAATTGCAAAACTAGAAAGAATTAGCCCTCAAAGGCTGGCTGTACTACAGTTTTCCCTTTAATGTAAAACAGCTGAATAAAACAGCTTGAACAATGTTTGAGTTTCATGGGTCTTAGGGACATTTCAAACTACATCATCTTCACATTCACCAACATATTGAATGCCAAGTACACACAAACACTGCTCTGTGTGTGTGTGTGTGTGTGTGTGTGTGTGGTGGGTCAGGTAATAAATAAAGAGTCCTGCTACCTACTCTCAGGGAGGATTCAGTAAAGAGAGATTCAAATTTTTACATTTCCTTGAAGTCACATGCATCAAGTATAATATCATGTGACCAACCTGTGCTAGAAACCAAATACACAAGTTCTACTTTCTAGAAACTCTCTGTCTAGAGTAGTAGACAGACACGCAACTATCAAATTTAGTCAGATTATGATAAATGCCATAACACAATCAAGGTGCCAGGAGAACACAATGGAGGAAGAAGATTGATTAGGGAAATTGAAAAAGTTTTAAAGAGGAGGTAATTTTTGAGTTGAATCTTAAAAGATGAGTAGGAATTCATCAGCTAGAAAGGCAGTATAGATGACTCTAGACCAAAAAACAATATAAGCAGAGGCACAGAGTCATGAAATACCATTGAGGGTCCAGAAAACATTAATTTGCCTGGTGTAGCTGGACAACAGGAGGCAGAGCCCCTGGTATACAAGTGATGCTTGGGAAAAGAATAATCGCCCCACAATACTTTATTTCACTGTGTCTCATCGCCTGAAAGAGACTGTGAGCCACTTAGGTCTGCATTATTGGAATATCTCTGAAACCCAGTCGCTCTATATGTTTCGTAGAAATCCAATGGCTAAATTATTCTCTTCAGTAGACAAAAAACAAAGGAAATGGTCTCTGAGCAAAGTATGGTGCATAGCCTGCCTTATTAGACCAGAGTGGCTTGGCGGTACTAACTCCTCCTCTTCTGTTGAGCAATCTGTTCTTTGCCTGTTCTAAAAAGAATTTGTCTAGCAATGTAGGTTGTTTGACCAGTACAATCATATAGAAAAAGAAAAGAAAGTGGCAAGATGATGCAGAGAAAAATATCTTCAAATTCTTTCCCTCCAAATTGTACGTTTTAATGGTTTTTTTCCTTTGAATAAAATTTACTTGGAATTTTTAGGTTTCCAAAATTGTTTAAAATAGCCTCTCTTTCTCCCTTCGTCCCTCCAGCTCTCTCACGCACATGCACACACACATACACACACACATAATATTTGTGTACTTCTTTGGGAGGGGGAGTTAAATTTTCATATAATGTAATATACAAACCTCTTAAGTGTTATCAGTTTGTTTTGACAAATGCATACACAATGGAACTCAAACCTCTATCAAAATATGGAATATTTCCATTACCAAAGAAAGTTTCCTTATGCCCCTTCACAGTGAATACTCACCCACTCACAGGCCACTAGTGGTCTGATTTTTGTCCCCTTAGATTGTTTCTGTTTTAGAACTTATTACAAATATTATCACACCCGTGTGTGCTCCTTGTGCAGGGCTTCTTTCAATCAGGAAAATATTTTTGAGAACCATCTAGGTTGTCATGTGGATCAGTACTCCATCCCTTTTTATTGCTGAGTAGTATTACATAATATGAATAGATCACAGTTTGTTTATCCATTTTCCAGTTGACAATGCCTGGGCTGTTTCCAAATGTGTACTGTTCTGAAGAGAGCTGCTATAAACAGTCTTATGCAAGGTTTTTGTGGAAATATACTCTCATATCTCTTAGGTAAGTACCGAGGAGTGGACTTCCTGTGTCCTTGAGTAGGTGTATGGTTCATTTATAAGAGACTGCCAGAACTTTTTCCAAAGTAGTACTATTTTTACACGCCTACCAGAAGTGTGTAAAGTTCCAGCTGCTCCAAATCCTTGTGAACATTTAATGTATACAGTCTTTTTAATTTTAGCTATTCTGGGATGTGTGTAGTGGTACCATGTTTAGCTTTAATCTGCAATTCCCTGGTGGTTAGTGATGTCAAGCACGTTTTTTGGTGCTTATTGGCCATTCATGTATCTTCCTTTGTGAAGCGTCTGCTCCCCTGATTTTCCCATTTATATTGCATCATCCTTTTATTATTGATTTTAAGGAATTCTTTATATAATCTAGATGCCAGTCCTTTGTCACATATATGATGTGTTAATATTTTCTCCCAGTTTATGGCCTTTGTATCGATTTTCTTAATGGTGTCTTTTAGTGAGCAGAGACTTTAATTTTGATTGAGTCTAATTTATTAATTATTTTCTTTTATTATTATTGATTTTTGTATCCTAGCCTTAGCTTTTAAGTTTACATCTATGATCCAGCTGAAATTAATTTTGGTGTATACTCTAAGGTACTAGTTGAGGTTATTCATTTTACATGTGGGTATCCAGTTTTTCCAGCCCCAGTGGTTGAAAAGACTTTTCTTTCCACTTTAGGTTGTTTTGGTGTCTTTGTCAGAAATTGAATAACCATGTTCGTGTGAGTCTCTGTCTAGACTCTAGTCTGTCCTATTGGTATATTTATTGATGCTTATGCCAGCGCTACCCTATCTACATTACTGTAGCTTTGTAGGAGATCTTGAAGTCAGGTAATAATTTCTTCAGCTTTGTTCTTTCCAAGGTTGCTTTTGAAAATTCTAGGTCCTTTGCTGGTAGCTGCAGGTGTCGCTCAAGGCTCACTCTTTAGTCTTCTGCCCTTCTACTTTTCCATCTCCTCAAAGTGCTCACCTGATCCCATGTTTTCACTAATCATTGCTGACTAATGAATCGCCAAGACTTAATCTCTAGCTAGATCCAATCATGCTGCAGGCCCATGTATACATTCCCCTAAAGCTTAGACATTTCTCCACATCAGTAAAGAAACTCATTAGGCTTTCTCCCAAGCTGTCCCAAATCAGGAGTAAGAGCATGCTTACCTGCTTCAAGCTCAGAAAACAAGGTCTTTGCATTGCCTCTTCATCTTCCATAGTCAGCCTGTCATTGAGGATTACCAAGTATTTATTTGCTTTTCTTTGTATTTTTTTTTTTTTTTACCATTCTTACTGCCACCTTCTCTGGAATATTCTACCTGGATTAATGCTACGTCTTCCACTATCTCCCCTCCAGATCTTGGCTAGATGGTCCTCTTAAAAATCCCTTACGCCATATTACTCCCTTGTCTGATAATGCATGATCAATCCTAAACCTCTGGATTTGGCCTTGGAGTCTCTTCCACATATGGTCTTCCTCCAACTCTCTCACCTCCTCTCCTAGTAGTCTTTATAAATAAATGTGCTATCTGGTAGCTATTTGAGCCTTTCCAGAATGTCATTCTAAATGCTGAAAATTCAGCCTTTCCAGATATTACAAGGTATAACTATAGAGATTTTCCTCAGATCAGAAGAGAAAATAATTCCTATTATTTAATAGCCACACTACATTAAAATTTCTCACCATTGAATAACCATTTCAGCTCCATTTAGATTATTTAACCAATAAGTCCTATCTTTTCAAAGTGTTCTTGGGTCTGTTGATTGATAAAGCTCCCAGAGCCACTTTTGTTCCCTTCATTATTCTATTTCTTGCTATTCAGCATCAGTCAAGTAGTAGTTCATTAGGTTAGCTCCTCCATGACCTGACCAGTGATGCCGATCAGGAATTTTCTCTTGATTTTATTCCTAGACACTTGTGTAGGCAGCAAACTTTAGGCATTCTTTTGTTCTGTTGTTTTGATTTCAACAAGAAAGTTATTTTCAAAAACTGCATTAGTAAATACTGACAAATCTCCTTTTTGTATTTTATACATGACTAATCTTCCGTTACAGCCCTTCGGTTCAGGCTCCAGATCATTCCAGCTCATTGTTTCTTGAAGAAATTCATATCATTGTAGAAAGAAGTGTAGCATAATTTTAATTTTATTAGAATTTGGGAGATATGCACTCCAATTCTAGCCATCTCACTCAGTTGTTTGATGACCTAGGATAAATCACTTCTTTTCTCTCAGTTTTTTCATTTGTAAAATGAGGGGGAATTGACAATGTTTAAGGATATCCCAGTTATCCTAGTCTAGGATGATATTGGGGGCTGCTATGGTCTGATTGTCTGTGTTCCCCAAAATTCATGTTGAAATCCTAACACCCAATGCGATGGTATTAGGAGATGGGGCCTTTGGGAGGGGCTTAGGTCGTGAGAGTGGAGCCCTCATGAAGAGCGTTAGTGTTTTATAAAAGAGACCCCCACAGAGATCCATTATTTCTTCCTCCATGTGAAGACACAAAGAAGAAGTCTGTGCTGTGGAAGAGGGCCCTCACCTGACAGTGCTGGTACCATGATCTCAGACTTCCAACCTCCAAAACTGTGAGAAATTTCTGTTGTTTATAAGCCGCCCCATCTGTGGTATTTTGTTGCAGTAGCCAGAATAGACTAAGACAAGGGCCTTTTAGGTATCTGATGGGAGAAAATTATTTGAGTGAAGTCCTTCCCTAGGCAATTCTCAATCTATCTATATGTTAAGACAGCCCTGGACCTACAACTATTCCACCGCTGGACCATATTTGGACCTCAAACCCTGAAAGTAAAACTTCGCATAGAAAAAGTAAAGACGATGAAATATGCTACCTTTGTTATCAAGACTGGAGACCAAAAAATAAACCTCTTCCAAGAATTATGACTTCATCTGGCACATTCAGTCATTCATTTATCAAACATTTGTTGGGTTCTTACTAAGGTCCGGGTCTTATGTTGGCACTCAGAATATAGGGATGAAATAAATATGTTCCTTGTCCTTGAAAAGAATATAGTCTAATGAGGAAGACAAGATGTCTACAATAAATCACCCTATTAACAGGAATGTAATATAATATTTGCAAAATGTTACAGGACCACATTCTGATGTTAGCAACACCATAGCAAATAGTAGGATTTCTGCCACCAATTATGGAACTTGAGTCAGTTCAGTCTCTTGAGCTGTAAGTTTTTCTAAGGAAAACTCATCTGCCCCTTCTTCTCTGGCATCACTAGCGTGAGAACACATCAAAGATTTTACATTTTCTCAGAACCAGAATTGTTCCCACAGAATAAAATAGAAATGTAGTGGGAAAATGCCCTAGATCTGAAATTACTCTTAGTGAGGTTGAGAGACTATGATTTTGAAATCCACTATTAAACGTTTAGAGGGTAAAATTCTAACAACGAACACACACAAATAAGTAAACCTATGCTCCCACATTATTGCATTCTTATCCTTGTTCTTTCTTCTCTGTCACCAGAAGATAGTGTTTCTGAACCTTTCTTTCTGCCATGATATTCATTCAAATGGATCTACTGTTATTCCTTCAATTTCCTGATTACTAGCTCTGACTCCTCCTCACCTCTCCACAGGAAGAAAGCTATCAGAAGGTAGTTGAGTGCAATGTTACAACCGTAGGAATATGCATGAGTCTACTCCGATTGATTTCTTTATATTTTTATCTTGAAATAATTATAGATTCACGGAAGATGCAACGAGTACAAAGAAGTCAGTGTGCTCTTTACCTAGGTCCCCCAATGGTAACAACTTACATAACTGTTATACTATATCAGAACAAGGAAATTGACATTGGTACAATCCACAGACCTTATTCAGATTTCAGGAATTTTAACAAGCACTCGTGTGTGTGTGGTTTCTTACAATTTTATCACATGTATAGATTTATATAACTACCGCAACGATCGCGATATGGCACTGTTTCATCACCACTAAGATCTCTTTAACTGTTTCTTTGTAGTCACATCCATTTCCCCTCTCATCCTCCTCATTCATAAAAGCTGGCAGCCACTAGTATGCTCTCCATCTCTATAATTTTGTTATTTCAAGAATGTTATATAAATGCCATCATACACTATGTAACACTTGGTGATTGGCTTTTCTCACTTAGTCAAATTCCCTTGAGAGCCATCCAAGTTTTTACATGCACCAATAGTACATTCCCTTTTATTGCTGCATCCTGGAATGGATGTGTCACAGTTTGTTAATCATCCACCTATTGAACAGCATTTGTGTCCCTTCCAGTTTCTGGCTATTACAAATAAAGTTGCTATGAACATTCACATAGAAGATTTTGTGTGGACATTAGCTTTCATTTTCCTGGGATTAATGCAGTATAATGTAATTGTCGGGTCATATAATAACCACATGTTCAGTTTTGTAAGAGACTGAAAAACTGCTTTCCACGTGGCTGTATTATTTTTGGTTTCACCATCAACATATAGTAATCCAGTTTCTCTGCATCGTCACCAGCATTTGATGTTGTCACTATTTTATTGTATTTTAGCCATCCTTATAGGTGCATGTGACATGTCATTGTAGTTTTAATTGCATTCCCCTAGTAGCTAATGATATTGAACATTTTTTCATGTTTTAATTTTACATTAATATATCCTATTTTGTGAACAGTCTGTTCATGACGTTTGCCTATGTTCTATTGGATTTTTTAAAATTTTAAAAGTTTGTAATATAGTCTAGGTACAAATCCTTTGGCAGATATACTGTTTGCAAATTTTCTTCTGGTGATTGATTATTAAAAGTATACAATTAAGGGAGACCTTTGTGAATGGTAGAGTAAGGACCTGTAAAAATATCACCCTCCATAAAAGCAATGAGGACACTGGCAAAAATCCTAAATCAACTTTTTGAGAACTCTGAAAATTAACCAGAATACATAAATATCTCTTTCAACTTACCAATAAAATTACAATAACTCACTTAAAAATGGTCACATGATTTGAATAGACATTTCTCCAAAGAGTACACAAAAATGGCCAATAAGTACATGAGAAGATGCTCAACATTGTTAGTCATTTGGATAATGCAAATTATAACAACACTGAAATTGCCATAAACCCACCCACTAAAATGGCTAAAGTTTGTAAAAATACAATAATATGTATTTGTGAGAATATGAAGAAATTGGAACTCTCATACATTGATGCAGCCACTTTGGAAAAAGTCTGGGCATGCCTCAAAAACTTAAATATAGAGTTACCATATGATACAGCAGTTCCATCCCTAGATATATACTGAAGAGAAATGAAAACATATGTCTCACAAACACTTGCACATAAATGTTCACAGCAGCATATTCACAACAACCAAAAAGTAGAAACAATTCAAATGTCCACCAACTGATGAACTGATAAACAAAATGTGGTATATCTATACAATGTAATATTATTCAATCATAAAAAGGAGTAAAGTACTGACACATCCACAACGCGCATGAACCTTGAAAACATTATGCTAAGTGAAAGAAGCCAGACAAACAAGGCCGCATTTATATGAAATGTCCAGAATAAGCAAACTGATAGAAAGAGAAAGTAGATTAATAGTTGCCATGGGCTGGGGGAAGGGGAGACTGAGGAGTAACTTTTAACAGGCATGGGGTTTCCTTTTGGGGTGATGAAATATTCTGGAATTAGATAGCGGTATTGTTTGTACAAATTTGTGAATATAATAAAAACCACTAAATTGTACACTTTAAAATTTTAAAAAATCTTTAAAAAGTGCAGTTAGTCAACTTTTGTCTTTTTTTTTTTTTTTTTTAGATTAGCCCTGAGCTAACATCTTTTGCCAATCCTCCTCTTTTTGCTGAGGAAGACTGGCCCTGAGCTAACATCCGTGCCCATCTTCCTCTCCTTTATATGTGGGATGCCTACCACAGCATGGCTTGCCAAGCGGTGCCATGTCCACACCCGGGATCCGAACCTGCGAACCCCAGGCCCCTGAAGCGGAACGTGCGAACTTAACTGCTGTGCCACCAGGCTTGCCCCAGTCAACTTTGGTCTTTGTGCTAGTATTAGTAATAAAATATGTCTCACGTCTCTCAAAACTTATATGTCAAGTCAACACCATTGAGATCCACTGCTCCAGGGAGCAAAGAGGGAAAGCACTTCCTACACGCTCTGCTGCCAGAGAAACAGACATACCTTTGCAGAGTTCTTTCGGTTGATATGGTCCCTCCCTGCTAGTTCATGTGCTAGTGTGTCATTCTGATGATATAGAACCCCATATCCCTAGGCTTCCTCATATAATAGATAGGGATAATAATAGTACCTTTCTTATAGGTTTCTTATGGAAATTAAGTTAAAGAGCTTAGAACAGGGCCTGGCACATGATGAATAAGAAATGTTCACTAGGTTAGACAGCACAAAAATACAGGTATAAAAGAAAAATAGGGCTTGGATAAGAGCTTAATGTTTGATATCATTGTTATTGCTGCTGCTGTCGTACCATCCCTTTTGGAAACTGTCAGGGACGTATTATGGAGCCCATCAGCCTTTGTTAGACAACTCTCTACCCAAATGAGTATGTCATTACTGGGAAAGAAAGATCATTTGCCTTTTTTATTAAATATGTAATATGTGGCTCTGCAGGAATTTGGAAAAACGTAGAAAGACATAAACTTTTAAAAAATATAAAAATCACAAAATTAAAAATAACCACTACATATAAATATAAATACAAATATATATATATATATATATATATATATATATATATTCCCCCTTGGGAATGTGGAAGCCCATTTTCTATGAGAATTTCAAGAAATGTCTCAGGGCCAGCCTGGTGGCATAGTGGTTAAGTTCACCCGCTCCCCTTCAGCGGCCTGGGGGTTGCTGGTTCGGATCCTGGGCGTGGACCTACACACTGCTCATGAAGCCATGCTGTGGCGGCATCCCACATAGAAAAACTAGAAGGACTTACAACTAGGACATACAACCATGTACCGGGGCTTTGGGGAGGAAAAAAAAAAAGAGAAAGAAAACAAGAAACGTCACACACCGAAACAGATGATGTACTAGAATATCAGAGCTAGAAGGAATCTTAATCTACTGTCCGCCATTTCATGCCTTGAAAGCACACACTCTTCTCTCTCTCTCCTATTTGCTTATTCCTGAGGTTCACAGTACAGATATAGGATAATTTACTATTCTTTTGTATGGTTTTGGTTGAGAACTATAGTCCAATACAAACTTTTTTTCTTTTTGCAGATGAGGAAGTAGCAAAATTGAAAATTTAAATCCTTTGCCCTTGGTCGCAAACATCCTAAGTGCACCTCTAGGTCCTAGACCATGCACTTCGAACTGTAGCTCGCTGATTGGACCGAGGTGCGTTAGATTCAATGTCAAGTGTCATTTAGCAGGGCATTTGCGTTTTGAACTGAGATATTTAATTTTCCTTCTGAACGTTTATGTTTTTTCATAAGTTTGAAGTGAACTTCAGGAAGTCTGCATAAGACAGAACTTGAATAAAAGTGTCTACCTCTTCTCAAATATACACTTGGGGAATAAGCAAAAAAATTAAAAGGATGGCAAAGGACCTGTTTAATCTCTGGGAACCAGATAAGGATGCTATTCACATGCTAGAAATTTCAAGGAATTTCTTCTAAATATTATAAACATGTCGGCATATTGAAGAAAGTCTCAAATCCCAGTCTCACGTTTTCTCTGAAAAGGCATCACAGAATTATTGCCATATGTAGTGGCCATCATGGAAAAAGGTGACAATTACCACCTCGTTTAAAAGGGCAAGGGCTGCAGGCAAGAATGAACCTTAGAGCAGGTGTGAAACAAGCCACCTTGAGCCTGCTTTGCCAATAAAGAGCAATAATATCAGCAAGCAGCTAGCCTGGAAGGCCCCAGGATGCACAGAGCTACCAGGAGCAGATAGCCAGCTATACAGATGGCTGCATTTCTGACAACAGCCCCAGGAAGAAGGCCAGACAGAGCCATCAAAAAACTGGAATAGAGGCTAAGCTAAAAGCCATCTGATACAGAAAGCTGTCCCATCACTCAATGGCTTTACCAAACAGAAAGAAGATATCACAGAGAGATGAAAATTTCTTTCTGGTACTTCCCAAAGCACCAACCCCTTCTCCATACTCTGCTCCATCACTAGCTGTTATTTTGAATATATATCAGTCCGTTCTCTTGAACAACAAACTGGTAAATAGTAATGTATGAAAGGAAAATCCACTCACATTTGTCCGTGTGTATGATAAAAACTGACTAACAGTGTCTAAAAAGATGAGTCTATTTATTTCAGTGGTGGAAAGGTCAGAGGTAGGCAGGCTGGGGCTGGCACAGTAACTACTCACGGATGTTATAAAAAATCTAAGCTTTTTCTATTTTCTTGCTCTGCTAGCCTTAGTGTATGGCTTTTCCCCTCATGGTTGCTAGGTGGCTATTTTATCTCCAGGCTTCACATCTGAATTTCAGGCAGGAAGGTGTGAATGGGACATGCCAACTTAGTATGCTTCATAGAAAAAGTTTCCGTAAGTCCTACCCTGCAACATTTTCTTGTATTTCATTGGCTATAGACTGTGTCACACGACCACACTCAGCTGCAAGGAAGTCTGGGAAGGTATCTTAGATATCCTGCTTTTTGCAACGAAGGAAAACAAGATCAAGGGTATTATGAATGTCTTTGGGATGTCAGATCCACTGTGTCTACCACTCATTGCAATTGGGGATAAAACATCGTGGACGATCTCTCCTCTTTCAAGAGAAAGGACATACTTTTAAAAATGATTTACAGAAATAATGAAAAATAAATTTTAGATAACATGATTTTAGTGGGTATAAATAAAAATGAATAGTAATAAGAGAATAAAGATGAGAGTACAAGAAAAGAAATGTAGGGAAAGACTTTAGCTAAGACAATGGAAAACTCAAAAGGAGTTGGATGAAATAATGAAAACATATGAGGAAATCATAATTCACCAAAAGAACTAGAATCTTTAGAAGAAGCGACAAAGATCAGAATCAACACTACAATGATATTGAGGTTCTCTCAGGATGTGAAGGAAGAAGTTAAAAAGATGATTATAATAAGGTAAGGAATGCTAGGTGTGAGCGATTGGGCAAATGCAGGCAATTCATGCTCTTGTACAAGGAGCCAGAGCAAATTGAGAAACCAAAATAAGTAAGATCCAATAAGGAAAATATTTCTGAAGAAGAAAACATCTGGCTATGCATACTGAAAGACCTTTCTATTCCTAATAATGATGAAGGAAGATATGGGGAAAAAAATCAGGGGGAAACTTTTTATTATGACGCTCAAGACAGCAAGCATGCAGGAAAAGAAAGTGAATTCGACGAGTAAGAAAAAATCAGATTGCCTCAGATTTCTGAGGCTTATATAAGATGATGGAGCGTGGTTGCAAGAAAACTTTCCAAAGTGTTTTTTGCTTCAGCAGGTTCCAAGAAATTCTCCATCACAAAAATGTTTTTGCCTTTGGTTTGTTTGATCAAATAAGTTTATTAAATGCTGCAGTTATGTCCCTTTTTTGGTGATTCAATAGACACGATATAAATTTTAAAATTCTGAGAGTTTGTGTGGTAAAGAAAGCACACAAATGTAATTTTTAAATCCATACCTTCCCAAATTTATTTGACCATAAAACACCTTTTTTATGTGGTAATGATTGGTATGCTACAGCCCAGAATGTGTTTAGGGAAATGTTCTTGAACATAGTTTTGAGGGAAATGTTTTAAGCCAAATATCTACTCGGGTAAATTATTGATATTAGATATATTTTCTGAGAAAAGGACCGAGATATTTTTTTTTTTTATATATATATATATATATATATATATATATAAATATAAATATATATGATGAGGTATATATATATCACATACTCATATATATACACACACACACATATATATATACAATGACATTCATCAGCCAAAAGTCACATACATCAAAATTAATAACTTAAAAATGGCAAGTGTGACTTCTGAAATCAGTTAAATACAGATTTCACTTTAAGTAACTTGAATTGCATGTAGCTGATTGTTTAATGAGATATTTCCTGCTGTATCAGGGTGTTTGCAAAAACTCCAAAGGCTGAGATAAATAGATGTCATGAAACCTCTGCATTCTAAAGTGACAAGCTAAGCTATTTATTCGGACTTGCAAAGGGTATGTCCCCAAACTGGATCTACCACCATGTATCCATCATCCATCTCTAAATAATATAAGCAGAGGCTAAGAATTCTTTGAGAGGTTGAAGAATGTGATAAATTTAGAGTTTTGATGTGAAATTGTGGATATTTAATGTGGCTGCACTTTTAAAGCTCAGTAGGGCAAAAGAGAAATGAATTTACCATTGGCTAGATGCAGTCTCTGGAAGGGAACTGGATGGAGCAGCCAAGAGTGGGACCCAAGAGGGCCATCTGGAGGGGCAAGGTGACCCTAAGATCGGTGAACTACTCAAACAAGGGGCTATGGGGGAAGTCGTAAGTGACCAGTTCGAGGTGACCTCACCCATGTGGTAGGAATTACAGGTGAGATATCTCCAATGTAACTTCTCAGAACTCACTAAAATTACCCCATGAGTGAAAAAAATCGGCACTTGGGATCTGCCTCATGTAGAGAACTCCTATGCCAGATGTATGCCGGTCAAGTAAAATCTTTTCTACCTTTTTTTAACCTCTCTTCTCTCACCTTTGTGATTGATCATGGAAGGGGCATATGACAATAGTTAGTGAGCTGGGACAGAAGTGGAGAAAGAAACTCTAGAAAGCCTCAACTTCCCATTCCCCACAGTAGATTTCCCAGGCTGTGATAACCTGAAACTGGGGGAGTGAAGATTTGTTAAGTTGCATGAGGTTTGGGAAGTTGATATTACACTGAACAGGACTCTTCATTACCTGAAAGTCACTGTGTGACTTTTTTGTCGCCTGAGAATGACCAGAAGAGATATAGAACATGCCCAATATTTTCTCTAAGGAGATGGGAGGAGGAAGCTGGTAGAGCAAGTTTAATAGGAAGCGGTAAGAAATGGTCAAAGAACTTTCTCTAGTCCCTGCTGAGCCCAGGTTATTCAATAAACAGGTTACATAAAGTTATAAAACATAATTTAAATGTCATAAATAATCCTCAGAAAAGATGCATAATAAAAAAATCTAACTCAACAGTAATCAACTTGATTTTAAATGCCAGACTGTGAAAAAACACCAAAGAATAAAAGGGAGAGAGAAATAAGAAGTGCAAGTGTAGCTGTAGTAGTGCATAATTCACACAGTATTTGAGTTCCTAGCACGTTTCCCATCCTCTCTTTTTCTGAAAACAGAACCACTTGTTCCTTTTAGAAACCCATTTGATGTGCTTCTAATGGGATTGAGCTTTCCTCTGGCCACTACATTAGGGAGCACGTGGCCCAGGTCTGGCCCCAGAACACTATTTTCTGGCCCAATATAATTGTTTAAGAGATGGACATACGTCCCCAGCTGAGCCAGTCGCAATCTTCCTTGGGACTTTTCCTGATGTTGTATGGAAATAGCTGGCCTTATTCTCTGAGATCAATAACTATGAGGATGACGTCAATCTAGAAGTTCTGGGGGCCATGGTAGTCACCACATGAAAGGAATCAGCCCGAGATAAAGCCAACAAAAAGGAAACTAGAACTAAGAGAGAGCAACAGAATGTTGATGACATCATTTGTATCTCTGACTGCGGTATTGCTTACAACTAGGGTCATTGGACTTCGCAGTTATGTAAACCAATAAATGCATATCCCTGATATTACGCTGTTCTAAAAACACTTTCACATTTATTTACGATGCTATCATAGCCATAATATTAATATAGAACAGAAAATAGGAAAATAAAATCACTGACCAATTTTATGAAAATAGACACAAAAATTTTGAATAAAACCCTAAAAACTGAAATCCTGCAAGATAGTAAATGAATAAAAGATCATAACAAAGTGTCCTTTACTTTAGAAATGCAAGGAAGTTAAAATTAGAAAATGTATTGATATATTCCTCACATTAGTAATGCACAGGAAAAATTATATGATTACCTCCAAGGATTCCAAAAGATAAAATCGCTTGTCTTTCTAAAAAGTAAACTTTATTGAAGGATTATTTATCTACAATAAAATACAATTTTAAGTGTACAATATGTTGCGTTCTTATGAATTTACACACTCATATAACCACCAAAACAATTAAGATATACAACTTTTCTATTATCCCCAAAAGTGTCCCTGTGCCATTAAAGTCCCATTATGCTCCCATAACTGTCAATTCTCCCCAAATACACCCAGCACCAGCTCCGGGCAACTTCTGATCTATTTTCTGTCACCATAGATTACATTGTCTTTTCTGTAGTTTCACATAAATGGCATAATACAGTGTCTGGCTTCTTTTGCTCAGCCTAATATTTTTGAAGTTCATCTGTGATGTATCACGTATCAGTAGTTCATTCCTTTTTACTGCTGAATAGTATTCCATTGCATTGATGTGTTGACGAATATTTGGATTATTTATAGTGTTTTTGGCTATTACTAACAAAGCTGCTATGAACCTTCATATACATGTCTATGTGCAGATGTATGGTTTTATTTCTCTTGGATCAAAATGTAAGTGTGGGATTGCTGAGTCATGGTAAGTGTATGTTTAACTTAATAAGAAATTTCTAAGTTGTTTCCCAGGTGGTAATGCTATTCTATACTCTCACCATCGCTGTGTGACTGTTCCAGTTGTCATTTCCCATCTTTTTCTAAATTTTACCCACTCTAATGGTGTGTGGTAATATCTCCTTGTGATTTTAATTGGGATTTTCTTGATGACAAATGATGCTGAGCATCTTTTCATCCACTTACTGGCCATTCATATACTTTCTTTTGTGAAGTGTCTGGTCAAATATTTTGCCCATTTTTACTTAGTTGTTTCTTTTATTGTAGAGTTGTAAGAGTTCTTTACATATTATATATACAAGAATTTTATCAGTATGTTGTACTGTACTTTTTCAAAATCTAAGGCTTGCCTTTTCATGTTCTTAACCATGTATTTTGAAGAGCAATATTTTAAAATTTTGATGAGGTCGAATTTTCCCAATTTTCTTTTGTGATTCATGTACTTTCTGTCCTTATTTAAGAAGTTTTGCCTAACCCAAGGTCATAATGATTTTCTCCTCTGTCTTTATATGGAAGTTTTATAGTTTTAGATCTTAGATTTAGGCCTATGATGCAGTTCAAGTTAATTTTTACATATAGTATAAGAAAAGCATCAGGTGAATTGTTTTTGCATCCAAATGTTTCAGTATAATTTGTTTAAAAGACTATCCTTCTCCTCTGAATTGTCTTTGCACTTTTGTCAAAAATCAGTTGATCATATATGTAGAGATCTATTTCTGGACTCTATTTTGTTCCATTGAGCTATATGTCTATATCCACATGTCAATGGCACACTGTCTTGATTACTGTAACTTCATATTGTTTTGAAGTTTGACAAGGTAAATTCTCTAATTTTGTTCTTATTGAAAACTGTTTTAGCTATTTTAGATCCTTTGAATTTCCACATACATTTTAAAATAATCTTGTCAATATTTACTGTAAAAAGCCCTAAATTGATTTTTAAAACAATTTCAGCCTTTATTCCTAATAAAAATTATTACTAAATTAGAAGTAGGTCATTTTCTTACATTTCCATAGTATGATTGTGTCTGTCTAACTATCCATCTCTCTCTTTATCTATCTTCTAATCTATTTCTATTCATGTGCCAACAGCCAATATCATACTCAATGCATAAATGTAAGAGGTATTTCAAAGCCAATAATGACTGCTACAAACATCACTAATAATTAACACTACTTTGGCAAAATGGCATAGTGTTTAAGAACACATGTTTTGACTTCTGACTTCCTGGGTTCAAATCCAGATCCAAGACTAACAAGCTGTGAAATCCTTTTTTTTTTTTTTGAGGAAGATTAGCCCTGAGCTAACTGCTGCCAATCCTCCTCTTTTTGCTGAGGAAGAGTGGCCCTGAGCTAACATCCATGCCCATCTTCCTCTACTTTATATGTGGGACGCCTACCACAGCATGGCTTTGCAAGCAGTGCCTTGTCCGCACCTGGGATCAGAACCGGCGAACCCTGGGCTGCTGAGAAGCGGAACGTGTGCACTTAACTGCTGAGCCACCGGGCAGGCCCCCAAGCTGTGAAATCTTAAGCAAATAATATAATTTATCTGGCCTGCATATTTGCATCTGAAAAATAGGGATGTTAATTTTTACTTACTCCTAAGATTACTATGAGAATTAAATTATATAATGCATGTAAAGTGCTTAACACATGCCTAATACATACTAAGTACTTAGTGGATTTTAACTCAATATTATCACTATTGGAATTTCTAGACAATGCAATGGTAAATAAATACGAGATATAAATTTTAGAAAATAAGAGCCAACTCCTCCTTCTTAAAATTCTCTCTTGTGTTGTCTGCTGAGACATCGCTTGCTCTTGATTGTCTCTCTACCTCATGGGCCACTCCTTTCAGTCTTCATTGCTGTGTCTTCCTCGTTTTCATGACATATACACGTTGGAGTGCCCCAGGGCTCAGACTTTGAGGTCTTGCCCTCATATGCAAAATTGTATGATGATCTCATCCAACTCAATGGCTTTAAATTACATTTACAAATAGATGAATCCCAAACTTACATAATTAGCCCAGACTTGCCCCCGAACTCATTATTTGTATTTCGAACTGCCTACATGGCATCTCCACTTGGATATTTACTTGGAAACTCAAACTTAATGTGTACAGGGTAGAACTCTTGATTTCTTCCCCACTCCAAACCTTATCCTTCCTTGGACTTGTCCATCTACTTGATGGCTAGGCCATTAACCCAGTTGTTCAGGCCCAAAACAGATAAATTATACTTCACTCCATGCTGGATCCTCTTTCTCTCATAATTTACATCCAGCCCATGAGTAACTATTATCAATTCTACCCTCAAAATATACCCCTAACCTGAACACTTCACAGCACCTCTGCCACTATCATCCTAGTCATAGCCAACATCATCTCTTGGCTAGACTGCAACCTTTGCTATACTAGTTTCCAGGCTTCCATCTTTCCTCATCAATCTGTCCTTCACCTGGTAGCCAGAGTAATCATTATAAAATTTAAGTTGGATCATGTCCCCTTTTTTATTAAAATTATTCAATGGTTTCCCACCTCACTCAGCGTGAAAGCCAAAATTCCACAAGGTTATACACATTCTACCACCATTACTCCTTCTCTGACCTCATCGCCTAATTCTTTCCCTCTTGCTCGCTCCACAGCAGGTACACTAGCTTCCCTACTTTCCCTTGAAAATATCAGACTCATTTCATGTGCTGTTCTATCTGGAACATTGTTTACCCAGATCAAGATCTTTGCGTAGCTTACTCCCTGAATTCTTTCAAGTCTCTTCTCAAATATCACTTGATGAGAGTGTCCTTCCTGAACCACCTTACTTAAAATTGGAACTTCATTTTGCCATCATCACTCAATATCCTCTTTCCCTGCTTGACTTTTCTTCATAACACTTATCACCACCTGATATATTGTGAAGGTTTTGTTAGACTGTTATCTTTTTTTCCGCTGTGAGGGTAGAGTTATCTTCTGTCTTGTCCTGTAGCTGAGGACATATCCCCAGTGTAAGGAACAATGTCTGTTATAAAGTAGGTACTGAATAAATATGTGTTGAATGAAGGAACAGGTGAGTCATTTTCAAGTGACATTATAATCAACAAGGAAATAAAAGACAATAAGTAGTTAAGAAAAATAAAAGTGGATCTATTATAAGAGTGACAGAGGAAAAGTGAGGAAGAACTTGAAATGTGACAGTTAATGAAAAAACAGAGACAAATGAGGCGGAAAAAATAGAACAGTGATAATAATATATTAGAAAGCAAAGGAACTACATTGGGCAAATCATTAGCAAGAGTACAGCATAGAGTGATTGTATTTTTGCAAGATAAGAATGTGAACTTTATGTTTTTGCCTAGTGATGGGGTAGCTACAGGCTTTGAGGGGAGAGTTTTTTCGATCCAGGGCCATTGCAGTTAGTTCTATTAAATTTTGGAGCAAGAAGAGCTTGAAATCTTCTGAAAAGCATATTGGCACTTGGATAAATACTCTCCATACTGCATTTAACCGCATGCTTATTTTGACCCTGAGTATTATGCTTTGAGAATTTGCCTGGGAAGTAGATCCATGAATAATGGGGTAAGTTCTCTGCTTAATTTTCCATAGGAATAACTATTTTTATATTTTTTTAGCTTTCCTTAAACAGACATCTGAAATAATACTATCTGGAATTTAAAAAGTGGGTTTATTAAAATTAAATAAATATAAATATCTATTTCTATATGAATATAATTATTTAAAAAATATAAAGGTCAAAAATCCTATTCAAAGTGGTAAGAAAGTATAAAATATCAATAATCAAACACGAGTAATGTTTAGTGTTTATGTAAATAAAATTATGATATTTGGCTCCATTAAAAATAAAAACATCAAAATTTACATAAAAATAGGAGAAATCAAGAAAGAGCTTACATGTTCAACAAAGGATTATTTGCTTAATAGAGTACTCCTTTACCAATATGGAAAAATTAAATAATAAAAAAATTTTAAAAATTCGAGGTGAGTAATCATAAAATTGAAATATTTTCAATAAACATATGAAACTGCACAGCCTCAGTAGTTTTTAAAGAAATGGACATTAAGATAAGACATCCTTGGGGCCAGCCTGGTGGCATAGTGGTTAGGTTCATGTGTTCCACTTCAGTGGCCTGGAGTTCGTGGGTCCGGATGCCAGCCGCAGACCTACCCACTGCTCGTCAAGCCATGCTGTGGCAGAGTCTCGCATACAAACTAGAGGAAGATAGGCATGGATATTAGCTCAGGGCTAATCTTCCTCATCAAAAAAAAAAGGTATGACATCATTTTTTATTGGCCTAAGAAATGATAAATGAATATAAAAGTATTCAAGGTTGGAAAGCTTTGAGGGAATAGGAAAACTCTCACACTGTTGATGAGAGTATAAGTTCATAAAATCATTTATTGAGGGAAATTTAGTAATATGTATAAAAATAACTCAACATTTTGTATATTTCATGACCAGAAATTTTAATTATAGTATTTTAATCCTAGGAAATAGCCATAAAAATGAAAACAAAATTCTACAAAGATGTTCATCACAGTTTAACAAAAAATTAAAGACAGCTGTCTTACAATAAGGAAATGATTAAATCAATTATAGTTCATCCACTTATAGAAATATGTTCAGGTAAAAAACAAATCCAATTCTGTAGAAAAAATTGATATGTATATATCAAAATGTTCACAAGGGTATCTATAGGTAACTATTATTTTCTTTCTGTGTGTTTCTACATTTTCCATATTTTAATTAGTATATACTACATTAAAATTCATACAAAACAATGAATATTGATTTATTAAAACCAGATTTCATGGGACCGGTCTGGTGGCACAGTGGTTAAGTGCACACGTTCCAATTCAGTGGTCCGGGGTTTGCCAGTTCGGATCCAGGGTGTGGACATGGCACCGCTTGGCAAGTCATGCTGTGGCAGGCATCCCACATACAAAGTAGAGGAAGATGGGCACGGATGTTAGCTCAGGGCCAGCTTTCCTCAGCAAAAAGAGGAGGATTGGCAGCAGATGTTAGCTCTGGGCTAATCTTCCTCAAAAAAACACAAAACAAAAACAGATTTCATTAAGCCAGACATTTTATTTTGGGGAAGAATAAATTAAATAGTTCAGTTTGTTTATTCATTCAACAAATAATTATTGAGCTTATATTATGTGCCAAAGGCATGCTATATAAGGAAGTTAAAACTGTAAACAAAATTTACAAAGTCCTCATTCTTATAGAACGAACTTCTCCAGGGGAAGACAATGATTAAATATGCAGTGCAATGCCAGGGGCTATGAAGACAATATAGAAGGGTAAGGTAATGGAGGGTATTTTAGAAAGAGTGACTGAGAGAGAAAGATCACTCTGAAGAGTTACGATGTGCGCAAAGACCTGACTAAAGTGAGGTAGCCAACTATGCAGAGATTCAGAGAAGAAATGTTCTAGTCAAAAAGCAATCAGGTGACATCAATGGAAATGGTGGAATAAGGAAATTTGAATACCTTCTCTTCCATAAAAGCAATGAAAACACTAGCACAAATGATCAGAATCAACTTTTTCAGAACTCTAGAAGATGACCAAAGGCATGGAACAATCTGGGAACATTTATTCAAGACAAATAGTTGAAGCTTGGTAGGGACAGGGAGCTTTGTGGCATTTTAATTTGCCCCATTCCCAAGCCCTTCTTCCCTGCTCCACGGTAGAGTAGCCTCAAAAGCCTGGTAGCCACGGGAGGGGACAGAATGGCATTGGAGCTCTGTGAAAGCCTCCTTCTCATCATCATTTAGTCTGGTGGTTCCCTGGAAGACACCATTCCCAAGGTTTGTCTTTATTCCGCCTGACTCAAAACTCACCCAGTGCTAACTACCTTTTATTGAAGGTACTTGTTGAAACAATTGGGTCAGTTGTTTAAAATCATAGCTGGTTGAGGCAATGGATAACAGTTGGGGCAAAGAATAGGCTAACCAAAATGCTTAAAAGGAAAGCTTGGGAATGAGACATCCATAGGGAGCTTTGAAAAGCTCTGACATATTCCTAGAAATCTAGAAGGCTATGCACATGTGTAGGGCTGTGTGCATTCCCAGGGTGGTATAAACGCTCAGGAAAGACTTGAGAGCATCCTAAGCCCTCACCTTGAGCTGAGCTTAAGTCTCATCACAAGCAGGAAGTAAAGACTAAAGTAGACTTGTAAACTACGCGCTTGAGTGTGGACGGTGTGCATGAACATGAAAACAGAGACCCTTACCTAACACTGGGAGACTTTTAATTCCAAGCATTTAGAAAATCTCTGTCTAATCATTAGTTGACCAATAATCTAACTGAGCCGAGCCTTCAGTGCCCACACACAACAAATAATTTACTTATAATAAACACGGACCTTCGAGAATTAGTTCAGGAAAGTGACTAAACAAGCAAACAACAACAAATAGCAAAAATAAACTCCAGGGAGGAGGAGGACTCTTATTTCCAACATTGACGCATTATATTATATGAAATTCCCAGTTTTCAACAAAAAGTTATGAAATATGCAAAGAAACAAGAAAGTATGGCCCCCAAACGGTAAGAAAAGTAGTCAATAGAAACTGTCCCTGAGGAAACACAGATGTTGCACTTTAGTAGACTTTAACTATCTTAAATATGCTCAAGGTCTAAAGAAAAGTATGGACGAAGAACAAAAAGAAACCAAGAGAAATGTGTATCACCAAACAGAGAATATCAATAAAGAGATAGGAATTAGGCATACACAGCTATAAATTTCCCTCCAGACAATGCTTTAGGTTCATCTCATAAGTTTTGGTATGTTGCACCAACATACTAGTGGTGCAATTGGTGAGGAGCGGTTGAGTTTGGGATATATTTGAAGGTGGAGTACACTGCATTTACTGAAACACTGAATCTGAGTATGAAGACAAAGAGCTAAGCCATGAAGGCACTTAGGATCTTTACCTAAGCAATCTGGTTTATAGTGGTGCTGTTCAATGAGATGCGGAACACTGGGGAACTCAATTTTGTGGATAGAAACAAGGGTCTTCTTTAGGACATTTTAAGATTTAGATGCTTATTAGATGTGAGTCTGAACGCTCTACTCTAGATAAGATAAGAAAGCCATGGAGTAAATCCTTGTAGACTCCAACATTTAGAGATTGCATAAAAGAGGAGGGAAAACCAACAATGGATGTTGATAAGGAAAAGCCAGTGGGGTATCAGGAGCAGCAAGGGACTATGGAATCCTAAAAGCCAAGTGAAGAAACTGTTTCAAGAAGGAGACTATGATTAACTGTGTCAAATATTGTTGATAAATGCTTAATATAAGGACTGAGAATGGATCATTAGATTTGACACGGTGAAGGTTGTTTCAGTGGAGTAGAGGAGGTAAAAACCTTATAGGTGTAGGAGGTGAGAAAATGAATATAGGAAATATAGCATACATTTTGAGGTGTTTAGCTAGAAAGGGAAGCAGAGGCCTGTGGCAGGATCTAGGAGAGTATGGTAGTTGGCCTCCTGGTATTCACACCCCTGTGTAATCCTCTCCCCTTGAGTTCCGGCTGGATTTAGTGACTCACTCCTAAGAATAGAATTCGGCAGAAGTGATAGGGTGTCACTTCTGGGAGATTAATTTACGTAAAGACTGTCGCTTCTTTCTTGGCTCCTTTTTCTTTCTCTCTCTCTTTGAACACTGGCGCTGGGAGAAGCAAGCTGCCATTCCAACTCTATGGAGAGGACCAAGTGGTGTGGCGAGCTGCTAAGGACCTCAGTCCAATAGCCACGAGAAACCAAGGCTTATGAGCAAATTGGTAAGTGGGCATGGAGGTGACTCTTTTGGCTCCAGTAGAGTCGGGAGTGCAGCACTGGCTGATAGCTTTATTACAGCCTCACGAAGGAACCTGAGCTAGAGCCACCAACTAAGTTGCTCCCAACTTCCTGATCCACATGAACTAGGAGATAATCCATATTGTTTTCAGTGGCTAAGTTTTGGGGAATTTGTTGCACTGCAATAGATAACTAATACAGGGGTGGAGGACTGGGGAAGGTGATTGTACAGTCTAGGAGGGGTTTCTTTTTTTAATGGGGAGATTTTATAGCATGTCTGTTTTTTCTGTTTGGCATAGATCATTCTTATCAGCATACAATGATGCATTGGAGAGGGATGCTAGGTGTAATCTTTGTATAGAGGTCCTGTCCTAAGAGGAAAGGGTTGCTGTTAGATTGAAAAAAAGGATGAGGTAGTGTGTTTGTGCATAATGTAGTTGGGTTAGTAGATTTGACGGTGGGAGGATGTGGTAAATTCTCTTCTGATTGCTTCTATTTTCTCAGTAAAAGAAGGAAGGTCATCACCTAAGAATGAGGAGAGACAATGAAACAAGATTAGTGATAATGAATTTTTTATAACAATAAACCTACAGTATAAAGACAGTTCATAGAATTTGAGAACAATAAAACTGTTGCCAGCCCAACGTAACTATGATTTCTCTCAGCTGTTGTCAAAATGCTCTTTTAAGCTTTTTTATCTCCTATCCCTCTTCCTAAACTACATAAAAATCTAATAAATATTAACTTTTCCACAGCCAAATAGAATGGCTTTAGAAATTCCCAGGAAGTTTCCTTGGTAGCATCTATCTGTGAGGACCATATACACAGGCAAATTGTACTGAGAAGAATATGCATTTGAGGGTGTCATAGAGGACTTTTGGCATTTAGAGATCACGCTATTGAGGTGAACACTGGAACTGGGTCCACTCATGTCTTCTCAGGGTAATTTTAACTAAGTAAACTGGCCTCAATCAGAACTGGAGAACAGGAATTGGCTGGGTGCTCAGCTAAGGATTATTAAGGGTTACAAAATAATGAAAGAATTAGAAATCCGTAAATACAAAACCATCTCACAAGCTACACATATAATGAAGCTTGGAATTGACATTCTAATAGCCCCATTGTTGATAAATGAATAAATAAAACACGACTTAATTCAAATCCACTGCGAAGTTCTCAGAGCATGATTAAAAGGAATTGAGCAGTAATTCAGTGAACTTGTACTGCAAATAGAAAGCTTCAAAGTGTAATCAGTTTTGATGCACAAGGTCTAACTACTATTCCTGAGAAGTTTAGTGTGAGACTCACTTTCATTTTGCCAGTGTTGGTAGGAAACATTTCACATGTGAGTGTGCATACTTGGAAGAAAGTTTGAAATAGATGGAAACTCCAGAATAATCACATTAAGAGCAGTTGAACTGACTTCCACACATGAATCCAAAATTTATTCTCTGTCCTAAGCTAAATCATAGCTCAAGCCCAATGGCTGATGGATCTTCTAACTTTATGTCACATTTATTTTTACCTTTTCTGTGCTATGCACCTGGAAATCTTTGTGCTTATATATAGCTTGAAATATCTGAAATCCATATGTAATGGACATGATCCCCATAAAGATTACTTTGGTCCCATAAACTGAAAGTGAAAGGAGTATCTTTATAGAAAGGAATGGTGTGCTCTTAGACCACCATGGGTAAATAGATTTCTTCCTCTTCTAAAGTCCCACAATATTTTATTTCATCTCTCTTTTGGCATTTGTTACTTTTTGCCTTGCTTTGCAGTTATTTGTGGATATGAGTCATAAACTTAGAGCTCCTTCAAGGTATATATTATCTTATATTCAGCATCAAATATGTTAGTCATTATAGCCATTGACGAAATATTTCTGACTTTCCTTCCAGAAATGGTAGGAGGTAGATGACATTTGCCTGTTCCCTTGAAGTTGAGTCCAGCCTCATTATTTGTTGGTCAATTAAATGTGCGTGGAAAGTATGCTTGTCACTTCCAAGTGAAAGCTTTAGAACTAGGATATGATCCACCACATTCTCTTTTTCTGGTTCAGAAATAAGGAAAGCACATCGGTGGCACTTCCTTCGGCATGGGCCTATGAATGAGGATGGTATGCAGAAGATTTCCCCTGGCCAACATGTGATAGGCATGTAGCATGAATGAAAAACACATTTTGGTTGTTTTAATCGTCTCAGATTTGGGGGTTTGTTTCTGCAGCATAACTAAGCCTGTTCTGACTAGTATCTTGTACAACTCATAGCACTGAACATAGTACCACATAGATAACATTTAATCATGAAGGGACTTTCAGATCTGAGGATCAGTTTCATTCTCTGAGGAGTCTCTCAGCTCATTGGCATGGATTGCTGTCAGTGTGAAAGCCTATATATTTCTATGATTCCCAGCTTACTGTGAAGAGCACGACATTTGTATGAAGAGGACACTAATGATCTTTCACATCCAGCTTACCCTGCCACTAAGCAATAACGAAATCAACATGATTCTTTGAACACCTGTTCTTCATCAGTGTAGCCACGTATTTCCAGGACATTAGATTTGGAAGATACTACAGGGAGCTTCTGCACTCCTCCTTCATTTTACAGATGACCGTGAGAATGATCATTATAAATGACTTATGATCGAAGAAGGAAAGGCTTAAGGCTGTAATCAACGGCAGAAAAAGGAGTAAATGTTAGTGACTGAAGTACTTACAACCTAGTTGGGCAAGTAAGAGGAGAATATAAGCACATAAATAATGAATACACTGATACAGGCTGTTAATGCAATGGGAGCCCATAGAAGGAAGGGACAGATCTATCTATCATCTATCTGTCATCTATATCTACTATGTGTGTATGTATGTATCTATTTTATATGTACATATCAATAACATCATATGAGTTTGCTCCATGGCACTTGGTGAAAGTAACAGTGCATTTATTTATGTTTTTAAAAATCAAATTAAAACTAGCTTAGCCCTTGCCATCAAGATTAGTGGGAAATTCAGTCTCTGGCATTATTCTGAGTTTACACACCATCACTTTGTTACCAGAAAATTGCTGCAACTCATATAATCCAGGAAACTTGGGGAAGGCTGTTTGATTTTTAATCCAGTGTGGTCGCTGAGAAAATAACTAAGCCGTATGATATATTCAAAGACTGTTAGTTCTTCTGCTCATAGCCTACATTCCTTCTGAGATAAGTTTGGCCACCAGGATATCCACTGTTGCTTGGAAAGCTGCAATGCTTAGAGATCAGCCCCTTGCAGACACACAAGTACCCCTGTGAAAAAGTCTGAGAACTGCTAACTGGTGCGTGAGGATGCTGCATAGTTCCAACATTCACAGAGTGTATGAACCTTCCATCCCTTCAGCACTGGGAAATCCAGCTCTTAAACACTTCCCTGTATTGAACAGCTGCTTATATCTATGTGAATCTGGAGACATCGGAAAGGAATAAAAATAAAATGTAAAACCTTGACACTACCAGTGGAAAAAATGTATGAAGGAAATTGGAACTATCCATTGGATACATATTAGGAGAACCATTCACCAACAGAGAACATTTTAAAACCTACACAAGTTGAATCAGTTTCTGGAAAATAAAATGCCAGGATTGCCACAAAAATTAGGAAACTTGCTTAAGCTAATCACATTAAAGAAATGAAATGGTCCACCTTTCTGAGTTCTCTTTGCATGATTGCCTTTTGCGTTATTTCCAGGGTTTACAGCTGCTCTTGGTGGAGAAGGGTGGGGAGAAACATGGTTGTGCCATCTTTTCTGGACCAGAAGTCTCATACAGTATTTTTAATAGTAATAAGACTATTAATAAATCAAATAAAGTCAAATTATCTTGATTAACTTCATCTCTGTCTCATTTTACGTGTACATGTTTGGAATACAAAATGCAGTAGTAAACGTGTAGAATACAAATGCAAAATGCATACGATTTCAGAATCATGTGATTTATGATATATATTTTTTAAATGGAAAATGAGCATTCTCTGATAGGGATATAGGAGCAAAACTCGTGGAAATCACTATATTCAGGTAGAAGGGGAAAACAATATATATGGATTTTCTCCAACTTTGATTGAAAATTAAATTTTCCTTCAATTGAAAAAAAAGAAATTAAATGGTAATCACAAAGCTTCCCTTCAAATGAGCCCCAGGCCCAAATGGTTTCATACCTGTGTTATACCAACTTTCAAAGAGCAGGTAACCTCTATCTTCTACAGATTTTTGCAGAGAAACTCATATTACAGGCCTCTCATATCCTTGATACCAAAAACAGTTAAGTATATTACAAGAAAAAAGTTTAAAAAATTAGAAAACGATTGATATAAAAATTCTTAACATAACATTAACTAGCTGAACCCAAGTTCAAGAGAAATTAATACAAGACGAAACCGTACATCATGACCAAAGAGTGGCCACTGCAGGTCTACTCTATAAAATATTAGTCTAGTGCCAGAAAAATCTGTCAATGTAATTTTCCACTTTAATAGACCAAAAGGAGGATCACTTTGTTTTTTAAAGATTTTATTTTTTTTTTCCTTTTTCTTCCCAAAGCCCCCCAGTACATAGTTGTATATTCTTTGTTGTGGGTCCTTCTAGTTGTGGCATGTGGGACGCTGCCTCAGCGTGGTTTGATGAGCAGTGCCATGTCCGCGCCCAGGATTCGAACCAACTAAACACTGGGCTGCCTGCAGCGGAGCACACGAACTTAACCACTCGGCCACGGGCCAGCCCCAGCAGGATCTCTTTATGGTAAAAGTGCTTACAAAATTAAGAACAAAATGAAAGTTCCTTAACTTCACAACAGTTACCTAATCAAAAATCTAGAGCAAGCATTTTTTTTAATGGAGAAACCATATACATATTTCCTATAAAATTGGAAATTAGACGAGGATGCTGTCATCACTACATCTTACTATATAGTACCTTGATTCTGACATGATGTTAATTTTCAAAACACAATTTTGTTCAAATATGATTGATATATGAGATAAATTTGGGCATCACATGAATTTCGCATTTCCTTATGCCTGATTTCTTCCACGAGAAACACTAGGTGAGCACAGGAAACCGCACCAAGCTGAACTGAGTCACACAGGAGTACCCAAAATATGCATTCGCACACGTGTGTGCATACACACACACACACACACACACATACCCGAAACATCCCTCAGTTCACCACCTATGTTATGAGCCACACTTGTCCACACCTGGTGTTACAGCTTTCTGCCTGATTTCAGATCAACTTTTTCCTACCACTTCACAAGAACTCACAAGCTGCAATGCTTCCACTGCCCATGTCCACAAACAAACTGAAGATCTTTTTCATATTTATTGAAGTGTTTATTTCTGAACCATTTAACATGAGTAAACCTTTAATACCATTTTCATTAGGTTCCTATTTTTTGTGTGTGTCACTGATAAAGTTTTTGAGTGTTGTGCTCCTAACCCTATTTTCCCCATAAGCCCTGCGGGTTTTATTGCATGATTTTGCATAGTGTGGTACTTTTAAGAAATTCATTTGCTCTGTTATAACATGATAGACTGTCCTAGAGATCCTGCTTAATGCAACAAGAAAAGCAAAGGAAATAAGAGGTATTAATACTGCGAGAGAAGGGGTAAGACTATTGCTATTTGCAGGTGGTATGATAATTAGCAAAGCAAGCAGAAGAGAATTGCCAAACCATTAGAACTAACTGAAGAGTTCAAAAAGGTTGCTTAACACAAGTCAACGTAAAAAATCAATAGCATTTCTCTAGGTCAATAATAACAAATTAGGAAATATAATAGAAAACAAGATACAATTTACAATAGTAGGCAGCACTATAAAGTGTGCTTAATCTAATCATAAAAGCACAAAACCTAATGAAGAATATTTAAATATTTACAAAAGACTTTAAAGAATACCTGAATAAATAGAAATACATAACATGTTTTTGTAAACATTTCTACTCAAAGTAATCTATAGGCTTAATTCAATTATAACAAAAATCAAGCAGTATTTTGGGAGCAATTGGGCATACAGTTTCTAAAATTTATAGGAAAAAGCAAATGTCCATAAATGACTAAGACAATTCTAAAAAGGAAGACCAAAGAAGGGTCTTGCCCTACCAAGTTTTAAAACTTATTACAAAGCTGTGTCAGAAATCAAGGACAAGTTATTTAATTAATGGTATTGGAAAAACTGACTTATGTTGAGAAAATGAAATCTGTAGCTGTCACTGTGTACAAAAAATTAGACTGATGAAAGGCAAAGCTGTAACTGTATTAGAAGAAAATATAAGAAAAGATCCGTTTATTGTTGCGTTTCAGAAGGATTTCTTAAGAAAGATGCAACAAGCACAAAATGGAATTGAAAAAGTTACTTTTGACCACACCAGAAATCAAGGCTCTGTTCATTAGAAGATACCATAGACAAAGAACGATGAGGGACATATTGGGGGAAGATCATTTGCAATGCCAAAAACACAAACACAGTAATATCTGGAACAGTGGATCTCAATACTATCAGATCTAGTTTTCCCTTTTTTATTGTTCTGTAACCACCTCACATTACCCTGAAATAAAATTTACACATAATATTACCTACCAATACAAATAATTAGAAATAATCATTAAAATGTCCTAATCGTTATATCAGAACAAATAAAAGGAGAATAGTTTATAATAATAATACATGTATTTCAAAATGTAAATGTTAGGGTCAAACACACTAGAAGACATGAGGAAGTAGAGAGAGAATTGCATCTATGCATAAAATCACTAGGAATGGGACAGCTACACATGTAAACTAATGTAGGCATGTTTTATTGAAGTCACAGATTCTGGCGCCTTGTTGCCATTGGCGACCAAATGATAAACAAACCTAGGCAATATTTTGAATAACAGGGAGTTGCATTCCTAAACAAAATGAAAGACCATTTTGTGCTTAAAAGTGTCTGAACTCAGAACCTAATATGTTTTATATACAAACAGATTTGTCATTTACGTGAATTTCTGACCAGACATTTGAAAGTTAGGAAGGATAACAACATATTTTGCCTGTGTGTAGGATGTCTAATTTTCCTCGTCTTCACTCGCTAAATCCCAATAATACCCTCCAATCATCTGTACAACTAAACATGCCCCACAAACTTCCAAAATGTCCTCTTGGGAGGAGTGCTAGCTCCCCTGAGAACAGTTGGTCTGGATATACAAGAAACTCATGCAAATTGGCAAGATAAATAGACTCTGCAGAATAGCAAAGTGGATAAAGATTAAGAAAAGATAGTTGACAGAAGGCAGTTTGAATGAATAATAAACGTATGAAGAAATGACCAACTTCATTAGTAATTAGAAATATGAAAGATGAAACAGCATAATAATATTTAAAACATGCATAATATTCAGTGCTAGAAGGATATGCATAATCAGGATTCATCAGGTAGGCTTGGTAGAAGTGTAAACTGACCAAGTACGATGACAAGTCATTTGAGAGTTTTTAGAGAAAACAAAAACGTGAATTTCCCAGAACCAAGCAATTCCACTCTTCAGTATAGAGCCCAGAGAAATTACTGCACAGGCACACACACGTACATAGGAGTATGCTCATTGCAGCAGTGCTAGTAATAGGAAAGCATTGGAAGCAACCTAAATGTTTGCAAGTAGAGGAATGCATAGATAAAGTGAGGTATAGACAAACGGTGGAATATTATACAGGAGTAAAAACAAACGAAATTGATTGGAGTAGATCTCAACAACATAATGTTGATTGAAAAGAAAATGAAACGAAAAGAATAAGATGTATAACAACATTATTCATGTAAATGTAATGTCACAATTATATATTATTGTGCATGCTTATATACATAAAGTTCTGTGAGGTAGATTGAAAAGATCCACTTTAAATAGGCAATAGTGTGTTCCTATAATTTATATTATTTCCAGGTATTTTTTTTCTGTGTGGTATAGTATGTATAATCTGACTGCAAAATATGTCATGTCATATTTCTTTTTATTTTGCACATATTTCCAAAGAAGAGAATGAAAGATAATTCCCTGCTCCCCTCCCCTTCCCCTTCTCACCCCTACTCCAGGATAGCCAGGGCTTTTTGTCCTGCAAGTGTGGTTTCCCTTGACCCAGGTAAGCATTCAGTTGCTGTCATTTATTTTGTTTTGTGTATATAAATATAAAGCCTTAAGTGCGCAGAACTGTATTGATAATAATCTTCAGATCATGTCACATTATTATTGGACTTTTTATGGCCACTTGCAAAAATATTATTATTATTACTTCCCCTCATTCCTACTCCTTCACTCTAATATAAAAAGGTAAATAGTAGATTGGGAGAATACTTACATTGTTTTTTACATTTAATCCTGTTGATAATCAAAGAAAGGCTTTTTTTTTTTTAAAAAAGCAGTATAAATTCATTTTTGTCCATTAAGTTTTAAAAAATTAAATACGTCCTAATGTTGGCAGCAGCATGGCAGGACCAGTATCCTCATATGTAGAAAATTTTATCGCAAATTTTAGAGATCTCTTGCAAAGCAATTTAAAAATATGCAATAAAATATTCATACCTTTTGACTAAGTAATTTTACTTCTGGGATTTATGCTTAGGAAATTATTCAAAATGTAGTAAACGTTATGTGGATGAAAGTGCTCAAGACAGCATTACCTAAAATAGCCATCCTAAATGTCTAATAACAGAGAAATGGGTATAGAAAGTATGTTACCTCTTTTCATTAGAATATTATACATTCACTAAAATGATAAGAGTAAAGAATAGAGAGCAATACCTGAAAATATTTTGGCTTTATACTAACATGATTACAACTATAAAAAAGAGATTCATGGGAAACTGTAAGAAAAGATACAAAAATGTTAGTAGTTATATTAGAGTGGAAAAGGAATTATATATTTACATGAATAAACATAAGGGGTTTCTAACTTTTGTCCAAAACATATACAGATTTGAAAACACAGCTGAACCTGAGAGGACTATCTTGTTTCTATGATAGCAGGCTATAATTTTAAAGTTAGAGGACCATTTCCTAAGTTATCCATAACTTCCAGCCTGTGTCACTTTAAAGGAGTTATTTTCAGTCCTGGCTGTTCAGAAGAATTATCTGGGGAATTTAAAAAAATGGTGATGTCCTGGCCAATCTCCAGAGGTTCTGATTGAATTGATTTAGAGTTGGGCCTGAACATCAGGGGCTTTGTTTGTGATATTTGTTTTGATTTGTTTTGTTTTCAATTTTCCAGGTGATACTGCTTTGTAGCCAGGGTTGAGATCACCAATCTAGACAAATTCTGAAAGCCCTTTTTCTTATAAACATCAGCAATTATCACAACTTGGATGCGTAAAAAAAGACCATAAATCTTTTTTAAAAAAGGAATCAATCTAATGTGATGAATTTAAGGGGAATCAATTTAAAATCCTTCACTCAAATTACGCACCTTCCCTAAAAATCCCACCAATAATAAACACAGTACCTTTACAGGATATGGGCGATGGGGCTCAACATTATCACATGAAAAAGAAACAAAAAAGACTTAGGTATAGTAAAAACCTATCTCACTATAAGTCCACAGTTTAAATATCATAAAAATAGCACCCACGTGGACTGCCTTAATAGTATTTAATATTTGAATGAGGGAGTTGAGTCCCCCTCTACTCTGCACTTGTCAGACCATTGCAAAGGACTTCATTCTTCTCTGGGTACCAAGTTTAAGATGAGCATGGGCTACAAGCAAGGGACCAGGATGGTGATGGGACATCAATGTGGAATCTGGGGACAAATAACTTCAAGAAGTGGAGACATAAAGGTATCCAATAATTTTCTTCAAATATTTGCAGAGTTGTTACATAGAAAAAGGACCGAACAATTTCTGTGCGTCTAGAACTTAGAAGAGGGATTGTATCAGCTCTCTGTGGCCCTAGATTCTAGCACTAGGATAAATGGTTGAGGAAGATAGATTTTGGGTCAGCATAAAGTTGAAATTTCTAGTAGAACTGCTTAAAGTAGCACTGGACGTCATCATGAGATAGTAAGGTGTGCATCATTGAAAGCATTCGAGAGGAGCAATTATTTGACACGGATGCTCTATTGAAAACTTAAGCACTGTATAGAGGATTCTGAGATGTAAATATAGATATTTTCTAATTTTCCTTCCAACCTTGAAAAGTTCTATGAATAGTTAATATTCCATATTACCCTCCTTCCCAACTTCAGCTTCAGCATGCGTGGTTTTTGTATATCAAATTTCACTTCTATATCAAAAAAGAAAGAAAAAACACAAAGGAGTGTTCCATAATTAACATCACTTTTTAGCAAGTCTCTTGGGCTTTCCTTTTCAGTATTAGGTGAAAGGGAAGGTTAATTTTTGTATTAGGTTACATCAGATAGAAATCTAATGCCAGATGCCAGTCTCTGTGTCCCCATGGCAGGCACTGCTGGTTACTACCTGTCCAACAGCCATGTTCCACTGCTACTTTGCTAACAGAAACCTAATTTTGTTCAGAATAGGCATCAATGTGCTCAGGCAAGGTGGGTACCCCTGTAATATAAACCAAGCATGGTAACCCCATTGCTCTCTTGCCAGTGATCCGTTTAGGGGCAGGCATGTGACCCAGTTTCATTTAAACAAATGTAAGGCGAAATCTTCCAGGGGAAAGAAAGCTTCTGTGAAAGGTTTCCTTCCTGATGAATAGCAGAGGATGCAGTAGGAGAAAGTTCCCTCTTCCCACTTTTTGATGAGTCCTCTGATGATGTGATATGTTGAGCTGTGACAGGTATCTTGCAACCATGAGTGGGAAGCCAAAATAATTGCAGAGACATCGACTCAGAGTTCTGCCATTATAGAGCCCAGGAGGCTGACTATGGAGTTCTTCTCAAGTGAGATAATAAATCCCTGTTGTTTAAGTCATCTTTTAGTCAGGTATTTTGTTATTTGCAACCTAAATATCCTAACAAATAGGGTCCCAGAAGATTTTAGGTTGAGTGAACTGTAGAAACTATGTGATAAATACATATCTACAGGAGATGCTTTTGTAGTTGGGTAGTAGCATAATTACTTAGCCATGGAGGAATATACATTTTATCTATCAATATCTATGTCTGTCTATCTATCTATCTATCTACCTATCTATCGATAAGTCAGTAGCTGTAGCAATGAAATTAAGGGACACCATATTCCTCAATCTAAACAATCTGATTTAATGATCAATTGAGCTACTTTTAGTGTTAATCCCTGCATTGTCTCAACCGTATACCTGCTATATACAATCTTCATCTAACCACCTGAAGATTAATACAGGAAAACTGTTTTAGAGATGAGGAATCAGTGACCCTGAGTAAGGAGTCCAAGGTCACATGGCAAGAAAGTGGTGAGGGCAGTAAGTGATAAGATCAAACCTCATTCGATCTGACTCTAAATCCATGTTTTTGATGAGTACACTATACTGCCCCCATATTGAAAGTAGCATGATAAATGTGAGGAGTGAGAGATACGACTAATACATAAGAGAAAAAGAGAAGGTTACAAGCTCAGTACCAGCAGTAGTGGATAGGATGTGTTTCCCTGGAGTTCAGTGTCAGAAAAGAAAAGCTTCCAAATAGAGTCAACTTACTAGGTACGAGACTTGCAATTAGGTGAGGTAGAAGCAAAGAGGGTACAGAGTGTCTTATAAAAGACTGAAAATGCCTTATTCTTCAACTTTCATGGATTTGTACTCACCACTAGAAACACCAGCTTGAGTATGCTAAATGGAAATGGTAACTTTGTTAACCATATGCTGTCATTTTTAAAAGATAAACTTTTGATTAGAAAATGATGGACCATTTTCTACCATTTCATGTACTACCTAGAGTCCTCTGACTTCTTGACATTTTCATTCAGAATTCCAAATATCTCCACAATAATTTTGTAATAAAATGATTTTCATTAACTCTTTCAAACACTCTAGAAACGTTTATTTAGTTATGTCATAGCAAAGTTCATTTAAATAATATCGTTAAATTCATTAGTGCGAATTGCCTAATACCAATACCAATGATGACAGTTTGCCTAAAAAGTGAAACATTTCAGCTGCATGTAGAAGAAAAGTCATTTAAGTAGGAGTCAAGATGTATAGGTACTAGTCTCAACTGTGAGACTTACTTCATGAGCAAGCTGGGAAAAGTCATTCCACCCTTCTGAGCCTCAGTTTCCTCACACGTAAAACGAGGGTGCTGACACCTGTGCTATGAACTTCACAGTGCTGCTTTAAGGATCAAATGAATCGATAGATTTGAAATTCTTCTGGAAGCAAAAGGTGCTTCACATACAAAATGTTTTATTACTCTTCATTTACACGACTCAGAAATGTCGAATTTTCATGAATCCAAACTGGCCTCAACTATTTCAAGTATGCATACATATATTCAAGATGAAATCAAATGGAATTGTATATTGGTTTGAGGTCATTGTTGGATTTTTAGGTTGAGACCACTTCTTATGGAAGAGATGCGGTGGCAGTGCTGATAGAATTGGGGGCAATAAACACATTCTGAAAAGCAGAGATTATATGGAAAAATGAGTTATCATTAGACAACCATTGTATGCCCAGAGATGTCTATTAGTAACTATTCTCTAAAAGCCCAAAAAAGAAACAGCTAGAGATGTCCATCTTAGAATGATAATAATATATTCACATAATTTTGCAGGAAATCGTCATGGTGTCAGAAATTGATGGTCTTTTTCTTTAGTTTTGTCTCCATTAGAGGCAGAGCCAAACAGTCAGATTTCGTGAAGCCGAGATTTGTCTGCTGCTTAGGTGCCTCACAAGACACTAAATGCCAGAGGGATTTTTGTGAAAGAATTACGACATCGTTTTTAGTTTCTGCCAACTACCGTCAAAGCTTAGGAAGTACAGGCCTTAGGGAGTTTGAAGGATTGACAGGTCTATAGCGGTAGCCCAGCGGTTGAGGGGTTCTGCTTCATTACAAACTGGCTTATTAGTGAAAGCGCCACTCTTATAACTTATTCATGTATTTACATTAGCTGATATCATTGCTCATGGTCAGCTCATTATCCTCGATTAGCATAAACTGATCTCAATAAAAATTTGCTTGAGCCTAGAGTGACTCATCCGTGATGGTTGTGATTTTATGCAATTACCAGAGAGGCTCTTGAAAAAAAAATCTGGGCTAAATTTACAGTTAAGGGATAACAGAAGTAGTCGATGCTCTCATTCCTCTCTCTTCACAGAAAGAAAATAGTTGCTCCACAAATGAGTACAGCTTTTGTTATTATAGGCCAACTGCAGTGGTGTCCTCTGCAGGTTGTGTATGGTACATTTAATTATCACATAAAAGCACTGGAAAGAGTGATTTTAAAACTCTGATTCCAGGTTACATATTTAATCTTAATCTTCGTTTTCTCTTCTATAAAATAAGGAATTAGGTTTAGATGATCTCCAAGCTTTCTTCAAGCTAAAAACAAAATCTGATACTGGATTTCAGGATTTTTCAGGCTTGTTAATTTGGGAGAGAATAATTCATAGACACATAGAAAACTGAATCACAATCCCTCTCTAGAGCCACATCATTATTTTTGAATGATGATTTTCATATTTCTAAATTCACTCCATTTTTAACTTGTGTAACTTACCATGTGTACCTTAATGACGAATGTGTGGGGAAACACGTATAAGGCATCGGAATCAAAAGCAAATATGCACTTCAAAAAAAGTTTTATTTTGAGATGTCAAAGCAAATTATATTAGGAGAAAATTGCAACGACCTTCTAAGACAGCTTCATTTCCCATCTATATAAAAAGCTACATGTAATTAGACATACCTGCTCACACATTTTAATAGATAGGACTTTGGCAGAAAAAGTTACAGTGGTTTTACTAATACATAATCTATTAGAAGTGGGATCTATGTTCAATTAGATCTTCTTACGTTGACCTTAATTTCTATGTAGGTGTAATCAAACTTTCAGGGTGATTTCACCCCAAGCACATTACCGGCTACAAGGTATCTGAAGTTCCTGCAAACCAAGAGGGCAGAACTGATTCTAGGGCCTTCTATTTGGGCTCCAATTAATGTTCTCTTTTCATGAAGGTCCTCAGACTCATGATTTGGAAAACCAGAACCAAAGTGCCCTCTGCCTCCGGAGGTAATCTTTTGGAAATGACAAGTTTTGCTGCTCCCAGAACCCAGTCCTTGCCTGTCAAAAATTTAGAAACTTTTGAAATTTAGAAAAATACAAAGAAAAAGAATGGTTACTCCCAATCCCACTACCTATAGATGACTACTATTAACTTGAAAATATATATCCATTTGTTTATATTCATTATTCTATATTTTACAAAAATAAGAGCGTTATATATATATAATTTTGTAATGTTTTTAAAGTGACGTAATTCATGTCATCAAATATGTTTAGAACATGAATGTTAATAAGTATGTATATACACAGTAAATATATATATTCCTTATTCTATATATATATATTTATTATATTCCATTACTCCATTACATGCATGTACGATACATATCTTTAACCGGCCTCATATTGTTGGGCATTAGGGTTGTTTACTATTTTTCCCTATTGTCAATAATTTTCTGTTGAATATATGTATAGTTTTTAATATACATCCATGTTTATTTTCTTAGGATAAAATTTTTAGAAGCAAAATTGCTGGGTCAAAAGAAACATTTTCATTTTTTAATTTCAAACAATATTCACACGTATCAAACAAAATGCTAAAAGTATTATACAATATTTAGTGTTCATCAGTTTCAAGGTTTATGCTGCTCCTAATTTTTGCATATAATTGAACTTTCAGATTGGCTAACACTTGCTGAATAAACTCCATCATGAATTCTGAGGCGTCAATTTCCTCTTGCAAATTTTTGTTTCCTTCTTCTAACATTTATTGTGCTTCCTCTTGAGAGTGTCATCACCAATTTGATAAATTTTCATTAAGCAGGCGTCTGCCAGCATGACGTCATTGAAAGAATCTTCTAAATTTTGGAGTTGTTTTTTTTGTACTTATATTTCTTCCTTTACCTTTGTTATTCTATTCTTAGTCCGTGCAAATTTATTGTCTCTTGTTGATCTTTGAAAGTAAATTACCATCTTTTATAGGGACCAGGGTATTAGTAGCACCTTCTGTTTGGACTTGTGCGAGTTAAATGTTATAATCCCAGTGCAGCGCCCAGCATGATGGCCAACGCAATCAATGGGACCTTTGGCTTTGCACACCCCAATGGCAAGGCCTTGGTTGTGGGGGTCCTCAGACTCCTCAGGGACACTCTCAGACAAGGTGAAAAGTTGTTCCAAGCCCACCGAGAGTCCTGGTGCTGCTGCCCCGCCTCCGTCGGCTTGGGGCCTCCATCAGGTTCCTGGAACCCCACACAGTGCCTCAGAGCTGCCTACCTCCCGCATCCCACGCCCCCAGCTCCCTGTGGCCAATCCCCACCTGCTGCCTAAGCACCCAGCACACTAAACATTCTATTCACCCAGGAACGCTTTTTAAAAATTCCTTTGAGACATAATACTAAAGAGCTTCAAGAAAGATTATACCAATTTAGAATTTATCAGCAGTGTCTGAGAGTGCCTGCTTACACTGGCTACCACTAATCCTGAATACCATCATTCCTTTTTATCTCATGGGTAAAAACTTTTCTGTTTAAATTGTATTGCTTTCATTACTAGTTGGTGTTGAACGTCTTCCTGTATATTTATTTGTCACTGTTGTGAATTGCGTTTTCAAGCCCTTTGCCCATTTTTCTGCTATCAGGTGTTTATTTTAGTCCTGTCAGTATGTATGATTGCCTCATATATGTGTATATTAACCCTTTGTTTATGGATTGTAAAATTTTTCACAGTTTGTAATTTACCTTTTAATTTTGTTTATGATTTTTTCTAAAATATGAAAAAGTTTTAAAATGTTTATGTAAGCTGTGCATGACTTGCTTTTGTCCCCTGCAGCTGATACGACGAAATTGGAACCCTTGACCCAAGTTGGGTTAATTTAGTTCTTTTTCCTGAGAAGTTGAATTTGAAACATTGAGACACAGGGTCACTTACATGACTGAGGAAAGCACTTAAAATGAAGTACAATAGAATGCTGGCCCAGAGTTGCCTCCATGGTATGCTACAGTTTTACGCAAGTCAATGATATGGAAGAGGGGAATCTAAGAGATTTCAGAAAAAGCCACTTTGTAGCTATAAAAATGAAGCAGATATATAGAGAAAAGAAGAGAAAAAAGACAGTGAAATGACAGATAGATTTTGGACTTGGGATACCAGATGAGGCATGAAGTAAAGTTCTATACTGAAAATAAGGGAATTAGTTGCAAGTTTTCATATTGAGCATTGAGAATCAACAGTCCCATTCTCTCTGTTGTCTCCCAAAACAGGGGCCCAAAAGATTAGCGATCAGATATATCATCTCTGTGCAAACTGGCCCCAAACAAAATGCTACACACACGCGTGCACGTACACACACACATTTAGGTGTCTCCCACTGAAAGAGTCAGGTTCCTGATTCATGGTGTTCTTCACATACAGAAAGTCCTGCTTCCCAAATGTAGAAATTCCAATGAGCTTTTTAGTAACTCACAATAAAACATGAATGGATAGCCAATAATCACTGCACATTTAAGCAAAGCTTCTAATATTAAAGACAGAGTTCAAAATGAACAAAGGTAAAGACTTGGAGGAAATAGAGATAATGCAGGGAATGGAAGAAAACCTTAAATGACATCATAATTTGTATCCCCTGATAGTCAGAAAAAAAAATCACTAAATATGAATAGGATGATATTTTAAAGGAATATTCTGAAAACAAGGTATAGCTCTTGGAAATTAAATATGGAATTGCTGATGAAAAAATTTCATGAAAGTTTGAAAGATAAGTTTGAGCAAATCTCTGGGAAATAGAGGAAAAAGGCCAAAAAGGAATACAAGAGAATAAGGACAAGAAAATTAGAAGATCATTACAAGAAGCCAAACATCTAACTAATTAAAGTTCTAGAAAGGGAAAACAGTAAAATCATACATGAGGAAATTATAAAGTGTATGAGACAACTTCCTAGAACCGAAGGATTTGAGTTTCCAGATCAAAAGAGCCCAAATAGCACCCAGAACAAAAAAAAATGGGAAAAACCTACCCATACTAGGCACATCATCATGAAATTATACAAAACCAGAGCTAAAGATTGGATCCTAAAATATTCCACAGAGAAAAAAATAACTGGTCGCATACAAGGGAAGAGGAATTAAAATGGCATCAGGTTCCTCAAAAATAACATTAAATTTAGAAAACAATGGAGATGGCATCCACTTCTAAAACTGGCAGCTAGATAATTAGAATAATCTTCTGAAGAGCACAGCTAAAACAAGTTGGATGGACTATAATACATGAGCAAAGCGCAAAAGAACCAGAGAAATGGCCAAAATCTAGGGGGAGGTGAGAACGAAAGAGGGAATCCCAACACTCCAAGCCACTTTGGCTCTGAGGGTATTTTCCACTCTGAAAGGAACAACTGCAAAAACGACCTGCACTTCTGGCAACAATCTAGGATGAGGAGGACAATGATCAAATTCTAGGGTCTTGCTAGGGTGGAAAGATTGAATAAATTACCACTCACTCTAAGCTGGCATACAAAACGCTGTATCCTCAGGGTAAAGATGAACCAGAAGTGAACCAGACCGTAAATGGTCTCTGGTGGTCCCCACAAACACAAACCTTAAATTTGTGTTAAGGTGTTCCAAGAAGAGCAATGCCCACAGGCACCTGCTGTAAGCAAACAGAAAGTCCTCTGGAGGAGGAAACTATCATTCTAGGCCTCATGTCATTCCTATTAATAAAATTTCTGATAAAATACCAAGAAAACAGGCAACTGTAACTAAATATACAAGGAAACAGGACAGCAGGAGGAAGAATCAACAGAAACCACAGGCAACAGAAAGATACCAACTGTGGTAGGCAGTATTCTAAGATGCAGCCCCTTGTAATCCCCAAGATCCCCACCTCAGTTATTCAATCAAACATTAATCTAGGTGCTGCTGTAGAGGGATTTTGCAGATGTAATTAAGGTTTCAAATCAGTTGACTTTAAGATAGGGAGATTATTCTCAGTGGGCCTGACTTAATCAGGCCCACAGAGGATAATTTACTGGGCTCTCTCTGATGAAGAGATTTGAAGCATGAGAGGGATTTGGCAAAGGGAAAATGTCTGTTGCTTGCTTTGAAGATGGAGAGAGCTATATGGCAAGGAATACAGACAGGATCTTGGAACAGAGAGTGCCCTCCAGCTGACAGCCAACAAGGAAACAGTGAACTCAGTCCTACAACTCCAAGAAATTTAATTTTGCCACAACAATGTCAACTTGGAAGAAAACTCAGCTGCAGATGAGAATGCAGCTTGCCAAATGCCCTGATTTTAGCCCTGTGAAACCCCAAGCAAAGAATTCCGCCTGAATTTCTGACAGACAGAATTGTGAGCTAATAATTGGGTTTTGATTTAAGTGACTAAATTTGTAGCAATTTGTTATGCAACAATAGAAAAATAATAATCAACAAAGACCTGAGAAATTGCAATGATCTGTAATCAACTATAAAATAGCTATGCTTACTGTGCTTAAAGAAATAAAAGAAAAGCTTTGAAAGATCAGCAGGGAGCGAGAAACCAAGAAAATTGTCACAGACTTCTGCAGTCATCCAAGATAGAGTAATAGGCATCAGATTTACTCTCCTGCTTAAGCAACCAAAAAACTGGATAAAATAGATGAATTAATTGTTTTCAGGCTGGACAACAGGCAGCATAGGACTATTATCACAAAGAGAAGAGAAATAAATAAGGTGAACACTCCAGTTGTCCCAACTTACTGCCAGGAGATGTCTCTAAGCTAAAATGCAGAGGGACACCCAAACACAGCCTGATGGTATTGCTGAATTGAGGAGTCAAAGATAAAAATTCAGGGAGGTCAACACAGCTAGTAATCATGGGGCAGAGTACTAGAGAGGAAAAATCTGCAGAGAGAAAACTCCAGAGATGTGCAGAGGTGTTCCCTTGAGTCTTTGCCTTATTACTCCTGTGCATGCATGAGAGGAAACGACCAGACACAGGAAATAGAATCACTGTAAACAGCACTAGGCTGAACAATTTCCAAAGGTCCCATGGGGCTGAAAATATTTTGTGTTCCCACTAGCCAGAGTAGAAAAACTTCATAACACACAGAGCATAGGGTAGAGCTGTCAGAAGGATAGCACCCTAGTAAAGGAGATATATTAGATCTTGGGTAAAGGACACCTTAAGAAGGCTTAAAGGCTCCTTAACATTGGTCTTGGCAAAGATTTTGTGGATATAACATCAAAAGGGCAAGCAACAAATGCAACAATAAACAAATGGGATTACATCAAACTAGAAAGCTTCTGTACAACGAGAAATAAGCAACAAAATAAAAAGGCAACCTATGGAATGGGAGAAGATATTTGCAAACAATCTATCTGATAAAGGATTAATAGTCAAAATATGTAAGGAACTCATAACACTCAACAGCAAAAACAAGTCCAATTTGAAAATGGACAAAGGACTTGAATAGACATTTTTTCCAAAGAAGATATAAAAAGGGCCAACAGGTACATGAAAAGATGCTCAACATCACTAATCACGAGACAGATACAAATCAAAGCCACAAATGAGATATCACCTCACACCTGTTAGAATGGCTATCATCAAAACGACAAGAGACAACAAATGTTGGTCAGGCTGTAGAGAAAAGGGAATTCTTGTACACTGTTGGTGGGAATGTAAATTGGTGCAGCCACTATGAAAAACAGTGTGGAAGTTCCTCAAAAAATTAAAAATGGAACTACCATATGGTCCAGCAATGTCACTTCTGAATATATATATGAAAGAAATGAAAACACTTTCTCAAAGAGATATCCATACCCACATGTTCATCACAGCATTATTCACAATAGCCAAGACATAGAAGCAACCTAAGGGTCCATGGGCAAATGAATATATATATAATATTATTCAGCTATGAAAAAGAAGGAAATCCTGTCTTTTGTGACAACATAGAGGGACTTTGAGTGCATTATGTCAAATAAAATAAGTAGACAGAGAAAGACACATACTGTATGTTCTCACTCTTATATGGAATCTAAAAAAGCTGAACTCAGAAATGGAGAGTAGAACGGTGACTGCAGGGGCTGAGGGCTGAGGGACATGGGGAGCTGTTGGTCAAAGGGCACAAACTCTCAGTTAAAATATGAATCAGTTCTGGGGATCCACTGTACGGCATGATGACTATAATTAATGACACTGTATTGTGTACTTGCATGTTGCTAAGAGAGTAGATCTTAAATGTTCTCAACACAAAAATGAAATGGTAATCATGTGAGGGGATGGAAGTGTTCCCTTATTATGGTAATCTTTTTGTAATATATATTTGTATCAAATTATCATACTGTAAATCTTAAACTTACACATGTTATATGTCAATAATATCTCAATAAAGCTGGGGGAAAATGTAAAAAAACATAGTTAAAACAAGATGCACCTATATGCTTTCTACAAAGGATGAACTTTAAATGAACATTCACAAATAAATTTAAAGCTAGAAGATGGAAAATAATATGTAAACAACATGTAAGAAGTCTGGAGTGACTGTACAAAACACAATTTAAAAGAGAGTTTTAGGGGGCCGGCTGGGTGGTGTAGTGGTTAAGGTCATCCACTCTGCTTCAGGGGCCCAGGGTTCACCAGTTCAGATCCTGGGCACAGACGTACACACCACTCATCAAGCCATGCAGAGGCAATGACCCACAGAGAGGAACTAGAAGGGCCCTCAACTAGGGTATACAACTATGTACTGGGGCTTTCGGGAGAAAAAAAAAGAGGAAGATAGGCAACAGATATCAGCTCAGGGCCAATCTTCGGGAAAAAAAATAGAGTTTTACTAGAGAGAAAGAGGGGCATTTCTCAATCATAGTAAACAATACATAAAGAGGATATAAGAATTCTAACTCTGCATGTGACAAAACACAGCCAAAAACGTCAATGAAACAAATTTGACTATATTAAAGAGAAAAGGAGATAAACCCACAGACATAATCACAGATTTTTAATATCTTGTCTCAATAACTGATAGAAGTAGACAAAAAAAGCAAACATATAAAAGATCTGAACAACACTATCAACCACCTTAACCTAAATGGAATTGATAGAATCCAAACAGCTGCAGAAAATACATTCCTTTTACACGCATCAGGAATGTACACCAAGATAGACCATATACAGGTGCAGAAGTTTCAAAAATTTCAAAAATTTGAAATCTTAGCACATTTCTGATTGCAAAGAAATTATACTAGATATCAATTACAATAATAAAGCTAGAAAGGCCCCAATTACTTAGAAATAAAACAGCATATTTCCATATAATTCATGGTACAAATAAGAAATCAAAAGGGAAGATGGACAATATTTCAAATAGAAAGAAAATGAAAATACAACATAGCAAACTTTGCGATTGGCAGCTAAAGCATGCTTAAAGGAAATTCATAGCTATAAAAGCTTATATTACATAAAAAGTATGAGTAAAAATAATTGTTAATTTCCTCTCTTACAATCCTAGAAAAATAATACCAAATTGAATCCAAACTAAGTAGAACGAAAGGGAATTATAAAGATAAGAACAGACATCAATGAAATGAAAACATAAAGAAAACATAAAAAGGATACTAAATAAAATGTTGGGTTTTGAAGAGTTTAATAAAATTAATAAAACCCTAGCAAGACTGACTGAAAAAAAAAGAGAGAAAAGCTAAATAACCAATAGTAAGAATGAAGGAGCAGATATCCCTATAGATTCTACAGATATCAAAAGAGATACAGTATGCCAATACATTAGACAAATGAGAGAAAATGTACTTGAGAAACAAAACAATCAAAACTAACACAAGATGAAATAGAAAGTCTAAATAGCCTTATATCTGTCAAAGTAATTGAAGCTATTATTAGAAACATCTACACACCCAAATAAAACCCAGGCTCAGATTAGTTCACTGGTTAATTCTGTCGAACATTTCCAAAAGAAATAACAATTTTACACAAGCTCTTTCAGAAAACAGAATAACTCTCATAACAAAACTTGTCAAAAGCATTCCAACAAGAGAAATACAAATCCAAAAATATTGCATCAAATATTAGCAATTTGTATAGAGTAATATATAAAGTAGAAAATACATTATGACTTAGTAGAATTATCCTAGCAATACAAGGTAAAAATATTCCATGTAGTCTACCGTATTAACAAAAAATAAGATTAAATTTTGAAAAATTATATTTCATAAAAATTTCTCCTCCTCACAAGATACCATTATGGAAATGAATAGGCAAGCTATAGGCCAGATGCTGTTTGTTATGGTCCTCATGTTTCCTGTAAAAGCCACAAGCATAGCCAAAGCTCAATTCTTTAAAGGCATGGTAGTATTGCTCTGCCTGATTCTTCCACACCTATGTGACTCCCAAAAGGCTTGCCAACATGAACTCCTAAATGCTCAGTCTCCAAATTTCACCACAGAAATCAAAAAGAGTGTCCGAAAGATCTTCAGAAGCCTGCCTCCGTACAGGAGTCATGATTGACCATTACTTGTTGGCTACTGCGTGGACTGTACAGTCTGATGATGTGGCCGGAAGGAATTGCTGACCACGACGTAGTTCACCCACCTGCTATGGCTTCTTGATACTTTTAATGAATTTCTTTGTTCTGCTGTTCAGTGAAGTATCCAGGAGACTAGGTTTTATGCTACAAGCAACAGTTATAAGTAAAAAAAAGAAAGCAGTTTTAAAACATTAGCTATTTAAGCAACATAGTATGATCTTAGTATAATGATAATTTCCCTGGCATTACCCACCATAGAGGCATTTGCTGTAGGCTGAAGGGCACTGTAATGTGAGAAACCAGAGCCATGGACAAACATACTTCATTTTGGAGTGGGGCGGCAGTAGCCATGCCGGTGTTATCGTTACGGACAGTTATCCGGAAGAGGCTTGCTTGTGAATTCCGATGAATGGAAGAGTAAGATTTGGGCTTGGCTAGTGCTAGGAGGGCTTCATGGCACTTTACGACAAATCCACAAATTTGTGGGGTGAACATTCTGACAATGAGTGATCTGTAAATATGATGTTTAATGAGCATTATGTGGCAAGAAAGGTTTCTTGGATTTATACAAGCTCGTATTCCAAAGAGCTGTAAACCCAATCCCAATACTATTATTTTCATTCTTAGAGTATTCCTGTGCAGCAGGCAAAGGCCAAGCTAGGTCCTTCTGCTTTGACAAATGGTGCAAAGCAGAGAAAGGGTGGGTCACCAGGCAGTGGGGAGGCAAGAGGAAACCAGTGTATGGACTGTCTAGTTCTCTGTTCTAACTCTGACTTCTTATCTTCATAGCACTCTTTTGTCTCTCCATGAGGTTTAGCAGGGTATGGTTTTCAGAGCAGTGGCCCAAGAACTGGCAATCAAGTGAGAACCAGGGCCAGCTGGACCTTGGGGAAGCATGCCTAAATATCTGGTATATATGGAAGCAGATATTTGCAGCTACTCATTAAGGGTACGCTGTGCTAGGCACTGTACTTAACTGCAGTTTACAAGTATGAATTAACTTAATCCTTGTGAAAACCCAAAGACAGAGGAACTCTTATTATTCCCATTTTATAGATGAGGAAACCGATGCTCAGAGGGAATAAATGAATGCCCAAGATCACTTGGCCAGTAAGTGGTGAACTGCTATCTTGATTCCAGTTCGTCTAATTCTGTTACTTGGGTTATCTGGACAGCCTGTCTCCAGCCGTCTATGAAAAGGCTGAGAGGCAGCAGAGGGTAGCCTTTTAGCATCTGATGAACAAGTGAAAACCTCAGATGTTGACAGAGGGAGGGCGAATAGTTACTGTTCATAAAAATTAATTTCAGATTTCTACAACATGCAATATAACACCTATTTTAAGTTAATATCATGCATGAAAGTGTTTACAAGAATTGTATTTTCTTTTGAGTTCATCACTTGAAACAGAATTTACATAGAATATACTTATACCTTTTAAAACACTTATTCAACCACTTACAACTCTATGGGGTTCTGGCAAATATATGACCATTAGACTCATTGGTGTTTCATCTAAGAATGAGATTGATAACTGTATTTACAATGGAATACATTAACAAATAAATCCATTTATTAATATTTAATAACCATTAAGAACTGCTTAAATTGCATGCCTTATGCCAGAGAGTAGCTTTTATATAAAATAGTCATGCTTTGCTTAATGACGGGGATATGTTCTAAGAAACTGTCGTTGTGCAAATGTCACATAGAGTGTACTTACACATACCTACACGTGTAGCCTACTACACACCTAGGCTATATGGTACTAATGTTATGGGACCATTGTTGTGTATGCAGTCCATCGTTGACCTAAATGTTGTTATGCAGCACGTGACTGGATTCTTATTTGTGTGTCAACAAAAGAGGACTGAAGAATATATCGCACAGGAAGAACCACAGCACTAGATAGCTAACAATCCCTGCCTCAAGTCTTTTTTTGGAATGAGGCAGGGTATAAATAAATAATAAATGAAATCAACATGACCATGATTTCTCTTTTGTAGACTTTAATATTTCCTTCATTACTCCTCAATCTTCACATAAAAGCCCCTGGCCCTATTAAGTTCATGCCAATCGCCACGCAGCCCTCTCCACTCCATCCCCATTGTTGTCACCTTTTGACCTTTAGGCTTTCCCCATCACAAATGAAGCTTTCTGTACCTCAGTCATCATCTTCAGCTCCACCTCAACTACTACCATCATTCTGGGAATTCAACATACCCAAGAAGACCCCATCCAAACTTCTGACCTCACAAGGCTTTACTTCCTCAGAGTCAATGAGGAAGTCTTCTTTCTCCCGCCACCTCAATCAGGTACACCCACCAGGGCCACTCCACACTATTACCATTAGAAACTGCTCCTCTGAAATCACTGATTCAAGCACCCTACACTGACCACATCCTCTTTCCCTCCAACTCTTTGTGGAAATTCTTCTCTTGGATGTCTCACAGACACCTTCAGCTCAATTTGACTAAAATTGAGAGGAAGGAGCCAGAAGAACTCTCATAGATTTAAAATCTTTAATAGCATGCGCAGGTGTTAGCAGCACAGGGCTCTTTCTGCTGTGAGAGGTTTTGGCGCCGGGTGAAGCTGTGTAGACTCCCTCCATGCTCTGGAACCCAGTCATCTGCAGTTCTTTCTGGATTAGAACATTTCATTAACTTGAGAATCAGTGTCATCCTCAAAGAGGTGGCTAGCTGCTGGTTGTTAGCTACTGCCTTCCGAATCCTGCAGCTGTTGTGGGCTTCGTTGCCTACCCACTCCAGAATGTTGTTGGTCACATATTTGAGGATGGCAGGGAGGAAAACCTGGGTGGACAAGCTCAGGTGCTGGGCAGAGTGGTTTTCTTGCTGGAGGCGGTCCACATGGCTCACAGGGAACTGCAGCTTGGTTTTTGCGGAGCAGGAGAATGTCTGCTTCATAAGCTTATAGTTCTGACAGCTTCTTTTTCCAGACATGGTGTTTTGGTCTGATTGGCCTAGCTTGATTGTCCAGCTGGCCTAAGCCTCTCAAGACACCAGATACTAGTACACGTTTGCACTCATTGTATCCCCATACAGCAGCCACTCATTGGTCAGCAGGGGCAGCCTTTGTGACACCATAGATATTGGGATGTCATTGGTGTCCACTGGGTCCTAATCAGGCCTCAGCCTAGAAATGTGTGTGTTAGGAACTTGTTTATCCTAATGACTAGACCAGAATGTGACACCAATATACCTGCTAGAATGGCTGATAACACCTAATGTGAATGAGGATGTACAGCAACTAGAACTCATATGTGGTTAGTGGAGTGGAAAAAGCTTGCAACAACTTTGGAAAAAGTCTAACACTTTTCTATAAAACTAAACATACACCTACTCTATGACACAGCCATTTTTCTTCTGGGTATTTATTCAGGAAATATACAAATATATTTACACAAACACACACACACAAAATGTGCACCATAATGTTTATATCACTTTTATTCATGATAGCCAAAACTGGAAATAGCTCGGGAGTTCATCAACAGGAAAATGGATAATCAAACTATGGTATATTCCTTCAGCAATAAAGAAAATGAACTACTGATGCACACAACAATATGGATGCATCTCACAGGTACTATGCTGAGTGAAGCAGCCAGACCTAAAACAGTACATACTATGTATGTATATTTATGTGTATGTGCATGTGTGTGTAAGTTCTAGGAGAGTCAGAATTCTGGTTCCCTCCAAGGTGGAGGAGGGGCAGGATTGATTGTGAAGGGAACTTTCTGGATATGGGTGTGGATTACATGGATGTATCCATTTATTGAAACTGTGCAGTTGAAATGCGTACTTTTTAACATATGCCATTTTTACCTATAAAAGAAATGTACAAATGTAATAAGCAAATAGCTTTGGAAGTAGGAGGGAGATATAGATGAAACAAGAATGGTAGAATGGCCCGGTCCAGTGGTGCACTGGTTAAGTTTGCACCTTCCGCTTCCTGGTGGCCTGGGGTTCGCTGGCCCGGATCCCAGGTGCGGACATGGCACCGCTTGGCACGCCATGCTGTTGCAGGCGTCCCACATATAAAGTAGAGGAAGATGGGCACGGATGTTAGCTCAGGGCCAGGCTTCCTCAGCAGAAAAGAGGAGGACTGGCAGTAGTTAGCTCAGGGCTAATCTTCCTCAAAAAAAAAAAAAAGAATGGTAGAATGTTGATAGTTGTTGAAACTTTGCGATGGGTACATGGGGTTTCATTATATTATTTTGCTCATTTTTTATGCTTGAAAACTTCTGTAATAAAAGGTGGGAAAAAAGAAAGAAACAAAGGACAAAAGAATGAAAGAAAGAAGGCAGCCATTATTAATCCATCACAGTATCCTTGTCTAAGAATCCTCTTCGGTCCATTCATGTGATAACATCTATTTTCCAACCTTAGCCTGTAGCATATACTCCTGAATTTGTTAAACAGGCACACACACAGAAAAAAATGACTAAAATGACTTACTCCAATATATTAAAGTGCTTAGCTTCACATGGTAGGATTATGAGTGATTTTTACCCTTTCTATATTTTTCTCCATCTTCCAAATATATAATTTTGAATATGCATTTCTTTTATAATATAAAAAGCACTCTATACAAAAATTTTAAATATCATTTTCATTGAGTCTCTCCTGTATTGTTGTTATGGTTTCAAAAATTCAACAGGCTTTTCCACATTATCATTCTCAGGAAAGGCAACGCTGCTAATCGTATTATTTGTTAGCAAAAAAGCTTTTGCCAAGGTATGAGCCTCCAGGGTACTTTTTTTGTAAAGATAAAAATGCAATACTGCACAGGAGATCTGCTTATTAGACATTGGGCACGCTCTCTGTAGAACCAAAATAACTCTTCGGAAATTTCCTGCCAAATTCACAGCTAAACTGTTATGCAAATGTAACTACATCTAAATTAAAAGTGCTGAGATGATACAGCCAACAGACTTTGAAGTATGATTGCTTTTAGTGGTGTAGGCAGAATGGTTGGGATGTTTTAAAGTAAACAAGATGTATTACACTTTATTTTGTTTCCTATTTGGTTGGGGGTTTATAGTATACAGGAAAGAAAAAATGATACGTGAAAATAAAATAGCGTGAAGGAGAAAGGAAAGGACAGGAGTAAGCGTTTGTGGTAAGGGCATCTAAGCCCTCATAAAACAGAACGAAAAATTGGACATGAGCTTAATTGCAGGTGGAATCTGTAAGCCTTAAAGCTATACACGAAAAACATATGATAACTTTTGTATTACATATGTGAAAGTCTCATTATTTAATTTCTTGTGGTTATGTCTTGCCTCCCCAACTTGATTTTAAAATAGCTAGGTCTCAAGAGCAGAGAATCTATCTTTTGCTTCTAGCTTCTTGTCGTTGGGCCGTAAGCTCTAAGAGAGCATACTCTCTTCTTTATAGTTACACCCTAAGAACCTACTTCAGTGCCTGAGACATAGTAGGCACTCAATATTTGCTGAATGAAAGAATGGCTGTTTCCAATAGCATGTTGTCTGGTGCCTTGCCCATAGTAGAAATTCAGGAGATACATATTGAAGTAGTTATCCATTAATTCATTTCTTCATCGCATGAATATTATTAAGCATCTGCTATGTGCCAGGTACTCTTCTAGGTGCTGTGGACATGGCATTGAACAAAGTAACATCCTTGCTCCCATGGGACTTACATTCTAATGACAAAATTACCATCTAGACAACATAGCAGAATATAATTTTTAATTTTCATTGACATAAGTGACAACTTTCCTTCATTTTAAATGTTACAATACTAAGCAACTCCCAGGTGCATTGAGTCAACATTTCACTTCTATGGCACTACGAGTTGGTAGCTGAATGTGATTAAAAGTGGTTTAAGGTGACAAGTATAAGCACACACAATTATTGCAAAGGCAGGACTTTCCAAGATAACACAGGAAAATTGCTATAGAATATACGGTTCTTGAAGACTACATCCTATGAACCAGGAGAGAGAGAGTTTCCAATAGAAACGGAGATTCCTTTTATTGACAAAGATGAATTATTCCACTATGACTCTTCTCTTTCCATTTCCTGGCTTGTCGAGATCAATCAATACTCCTTAGACAGTACCCTTTTAAGGCTCTGACAAGTGTTATTTTTTAGAGGCCATTCTTTAAGCTTCTCATTAATGAAAAGCAGTACTGTAGCATCTTTCGCCACTTCCATTCTGTTTCCTGGCCTTGTTCCTTCTGGTCCTGATATTACAAACAGCTGAACTCAGTACATTGTGATATTATGCAAATATGCTCTGGCAGATTGAGCTAAGAATGGTGTGCATTGGGTTATTTCACTTTATTTGGTGTATAGATGAATTTGGCATTTTTTAATTAAAGTACTTTAAGGACATTTAAAAATACCTCTGCATTAGAAATGTCTTTTCTTATGAAGGTTAAATACAGTAAACACTAGTCTGTGGACAACTTTAAATTTGCTGGGTTTAAAACTAGGAATTCAGGGAGGAATAAAAAGAGGGCAATGTGAAAGAAGATATTAGCGTATTTCATGATGTCCTTTTGGATCAGCTGGAGAAGCATGGGCTGGATGCCCAGTAGAGCTTGGTGGATTCAGCCCTGGTCGATTTACTGTAGCCAGAAGGTGCTGATTATGGCTTACTGCAATCCTGGAAAGAACTTTCTAGTATTATACTGCAGAGCTGGAAATTTGGGCTTGTCTTGTTCCACAATTTTTTTTTAATTTCACTGAGATCACATTGGTTTATAACATTATGTAAATTTCAAGTGTACATCATTATATTTCGGCTTCTGTACAGACTACATCGTGCTCACTACCAAAAGTCTAGTTTCCATCTGTCACTGTACACATGTGCTCCTTTACCTCTTTTGCCATCCCCCACGCTCAACAAATTTTTAATGACTTGGAGGAGGACATTCACAACATATATATAAAATCTGTTTCTCACAAGAATTTGGTAGGGACAGTGAATGTATTGTTATGACATAATCAGGAGCCTTAAAGAGCTCTCCAACTCAGACTCCTCATCTGAATCTAAAAGATGAAACTTGATTGATATAAACAAATATAAAGTTTTTCATTTCTGTTGAAAAATGTCACTTCTTATTTTAGGGGAATCCTTTTTTTTTTTTTTTTTTTTTTTTT